>NC_140945.1:17598238-17888238 GCF_014529385.1 Adiantum capillus-veneris | reverse complement strand
TCAAATTTAACTAAGATTGCAAGCCCCAATCTAAAAATGGGACTTGAATAAATCCCAAAATTCCTAAATTGGACTTAACAAGAAAAAATGTTGTGTTATAGTTTCTACAACTGAGTCTAAATAGGTTGATGCATTGCTTGTAGCTCTTGCACTAATATGGATTCAACAAATACTGATTGACATTGGTCATCCTCCTCTTTCTAGAATTTTCTTATGGTGTGACAATCTGACTGCTATCAAAAGACTACACAAAACAAAACAAATCAATGCATATTGTTGTGCACTATCATTATGTATGATATGAACTACGCAAAGGCATTATCATGATAGAACATTGTCCCAATGACCAGATGATTATTGCAAACATTCTTAACAAAGGCCTCAATGGGTCACACTTGGATTTTTCCCTTGTACTCCCGAAGGGATTTTTCATCTAGAGCTAGAGACCATTGTTTGATTGGAAATGTTGGATCTATATATGGATTACTCTACCTAACTTACTCTCACCTATATATATGTAACTTTTCTACAATATGAATCAGCCTTTGGGAGCGTACATGGTATGTCTCTTGTGTCATCCCTCTCTCTCTCTCTCTCTCTCTCTCTCTCTCTCTCTCTCTCTTGTGGAAACATTTTCTCTATATTACACTTTGTTACATTGATTGATGCAAGGATTTGTGGGCTATAAGTACCAATAGCAAGCACTAGACACTTGGACATCTCTCTCTCTCTCTCTCTCTCTCTCTCTCTCTAAACGACTCACAAATCAGAGACTCATCCAAATGACCCCACCACACACATTGACACCTTTTAGTGGAGTGCTATCATTATAGGACGAAAAAACTATATTGACTTGTTTAAATTGTCTCTTTTACGAGAAAATCATTTTATGGAGCTGACTTTAGATCCCTTTCACCCCTTTTTGAGAAGGTGAAACCCATATTAGAGAAAAAAAAATCTATATAAAATTAAACTTTTCAACTAAAAATGCTGAAAATTGAGTCGACCTCAAATCCTTCTTGTGAAAATTTGAGGCATCCATATTTTGATTTGAGAAAGTCTTAGATAAAGCGAACGTACCTTTTCCTAATCCTTGGTCCGACTCCCAACGTTCAAGTCCCTATCTAGGCAAATTGTCATATCTCATATCATTCAAGATTGTCCCAGCCTCAAGGTCCATATCTAGGAACATTGTCATGTCACATATCATTCAAGCTACAAACATACCTTTTCTTGAGCGCTGGACCCAACCTCCAAGTCCCTATCCAAGCACATTGTCATGTCTCATATCATTCAAGCTGCCAACTTGCAGTGCTTGAAGAAAACCTAGGTTTTGTGTAATCCCACCTTCAAATTTTAAAATTTACCTTCAAAAATAAACTTTGGAGGTGGAAAAAGCATGCAAATTTTGGAGGGTTTTAGTTTTTTTTTTTTGAAATACCTTCTAATTAAGCCAAAAACCTCTTAGTTTTTGCACTTATAGGTTTTGTCAAGTTCACAATGACCTACATAAGATGATGGGAGAATGTATGTGAACCCAAGTTATTGCCCTCTCTTAAACACTAGATATGACAAAGAAAGAGAGAATGTGTGTGGTCCCTTAGGTAAGGTAGAGGAGCTAGTTTAGAGGCGACAAAATTGGAATGCCTCCAACTCTCGCTACCCTCCACCATTTTGAGCACGAATGGGCACAAATCCAAGGTCTCCTCTTCACGTCTTTACCGCAAAAACTTGCAACACGAATGGCAACTTGTAGACGAAGCACGACATAGAAATTTGTTTTCTCGTGAAAAAAAATGCAAGGGAGTGGTGAGACTATCAAGGGGGTAGTTAGGTATGCTTCAGACGACGAGGGTTGAATGCATATCTATGTGTATGAGAGAACGCCACGTCCGTGTTTTGCTAACCATAACTCTATGCTGCATGTGCTTGAAATGACGTTGAAGATAAGAAAGAATTGGAAGGTAGACGGTCCCTAAAAAGGGTGGTCCGTCTTTTAATTGGGACGCTTACCCAAATGCATCTCTTTAGCACTCCCTCGTAAGTAAGAAAGTAGCATGTGGTCCATGGATAGCTAGCCCTAATAGAAAAACATTAATCCAATGGTTTACAAATTGCTCACATAAGCTTAATCGAATGGTCCAAACTTGCACCCAAGGGATGATAAAGCCTTAAGTAGGCGAATAAATGCTACTTTTAATTTATCCCTTCAGTTTTAGAAAGTGATGTCATTATAACTTCACGAGCGTTTCTCATGAAAAATACTTTTAATGTAACATTTGTATTTTAAATTGTCATAACCTATTTGTAGCTTTAATGGGTGCAAATATTCTTATTAGCCGAGTTCAAATGAGTGTATTTTTTTTTTTTAATCGAGAAACATATTTACTATAATCCACCAAGCCAAGCCACGGCACTAAGTGACACAGGATGGGACGTGGGGGCGGGTAAGGGGATTGACAAGGAGGGAAGTTTGGCGGGCATCTCGAGGTGGAGACGCCTATCCAAAAAATGGGGGCATCCTTGGGAGACGGGATTGAAACCCACAACCTCGTGTCTCAATTCCTTTTGAGGCTTGAGCTAACCACGTCGCTTGTCCGCATGCATGTGAAAGGAATGTCATTTTACATGGTGTTATAAATGATAAACCTGGAATGACGTAGAACTAAACCCCGGACAGGTCCCATGTCTGGATTTAGTTCTTGACCGGTTTTCTTTTTGGGGGTGAGAGGCGAGGGGGGGGGGGGGGGGGGGGGGGGGGGGGGGGGGGGGGGGTTGATGTTTAACAATCACCTCTCGTCCATGTAGGCCCTCCCTTACCAACAAGGATACGTGATCATTGCCCAAGACCTTTAATTGCTCTAGTAAATAGAAGTGTCTTGAATTGGTGGCCCAATTGAGCCCCGGCATCTTTTCCAAATAAAGTTCTCTCTATAATATTTGATGCACCTTGAAGGCCCGGTTAAAAGAGAGGGATTGGAGGGGGGAGTGGAGGTCAAGGCAAAGTAAGCAAAAGGAGGCCTCATCATATGGACTATTATGGAGAGAGAGAGCTAGAGAGAGAAAGAGAGCCATTCTCTCTCTCTCCCCCTCTCTCTCTCTCTCTCCCCATAAAATAGGCCACACTCCTATGGCTCTAAAAACTTGAACTATTAGAAGCAACAATCCTTTGCTTATACAATATGCCCACTAAAGAGGAGTCTTTCTTAGCAAAAAAGGAGTCTCTCATCTAGCTAACTAAAGATCCCCTTTTGTTCACGATGGGGAGAATCCTGTATTTATAAAGTTTTCCTCCTTTCCTCCATCATAGGTGTGAATAATAGGTAAAGCTAGGGCAAAGGAGCTAGTTTAGAGACACTCAAGAAAAAAAGTATAATTTTGGGTAAGATTTTGCAAATTTGGCCAGATTTGAATTTTGGAATTTACATGAGATTTCTCATGCAAAGGTGGATTAGGTAATACTAAGATTGATATTTTTTTGATTTAATTTGGGCAGTTAATTTGAGAAAGTCTAAAATTTGAGGTTTTTTAGGAGTTAGAAACACCCGAGGCCCAGTAATGGTACAATTTTCAACAAATTATAAGTTGACACATACGCAAGATTTTTAGCATATTCCAATTTTTTGTCTCTAAATTGAGGCGTACATGAATTTTAAAAGGCACATGTGTTACAACTGACTCCTTTACCCTACATGTTGTACAAACATGAACAGGACTTAAAAGCTAAAAGACACATGAACAAACACGGAAAAGGGCACAAACAAGAACAAACAGTAGGGACAAACATGAGCAAGAGTTAAAAGACACATGCACAAACATGAACAAGGACACAAACAAGAGCAAAAGGTACACTACTACACTTATTGGAGCATCGCTATCTTACATCATTGCTGAATCCTGATGTGTGGAAAAGGCTTTTTTTGGCTCCCTAAAAGAAGCTTTAGAGTTAGCCATACTTTAAATGTTCCAGTGATAATTGAGACTTATCTTAAATGTTATTTTCATTTTAAAATATTAAACCAATCTTTTTATTTCACCTTTCATTTCACATTCTCACAAGCCGTGACTTCTCTTGCATTTTATTCTTTTCGAATGCTAAAGTGCACCTTCACCTTGCATGATTCTAGTAAATTGTGTACATGCATGCGCGCGCGCGCGCGCACACACACACACACACACACACACACACACACACACACACGATTCTAGTAAATTTTGTACATGCATGCATATATACACACACACACACACACACACACACACACACACACACGTATACACATATATGAGCAAACCATGGTAAAGGCAAGAAAAACCGATGAAATATACGAGAACTTAGTTCCAAAATCCACAAATTTTATTATTTTTGATAGTATTTTTAGTTCCCTTATTTGCAAGGAGGAAACTCAGTCGCTTAATAAAAAAGACAATCTTGAACAATGCTTCACCTTATATAATTCTAGTTAAACTCAGCATAATTATTTTATTACTTTCCTATTGTTTTAGAAAGCCATCGTGACTCTTTCACTGTGTTTTTTTTTGTGATACTCGATCACATTTGTGACTAGAGGAATTTAATATTAACTAGCAAAGAATGCAAACACCCTCAAGCACAAGGTGGTAAAGAGGCTATCACACAGCCTCAACCAAAACCAGACCGACACCTCTCTAGAAATCTGTGCACCTTAGTGTATGAAGCCATTCCTTATCATTACACATTGACCCTCTTTTAGTTCTCACCCCATGAATAAGCTCGGAGCTCAGACATCCAATATCATCAAATTGAGCCACAACCACTTTGGCCTCAAATACCCACAGATTCTTAGACTTCCAAATCTGATTGAGATAACAAAATGTTGTGATTTGGGTGCACACCAACTCCGCCTAGCTCTACAAGCAATGCCCTCCCAGTATCAAGTCATCTGTAATAAAACAACCTTTCATGTTTTTTGTACCCACTTGCAAACTTTAGCGGCCAACCCCGAACAGATGAAGGGGGTTCTCCGAAGTCAGGGCACATGCCAATGCCTATCCCTCGACCTTGTACCTTGACCCCAGCCATTTGACCTCCTAGATGGCTCTAACACTTCTTAGCCAACACTCTTTCCACCACTGTTTCTTCCATATTTTGTTCAGTGAGGCATACAAGTCCGCTTTGTATATCATCTTACTATAGGTGTCATGTGTCTTGGGCAGTGAGAAAACTCTGCTGTTGGCCAATGCCATGCTTTCCAATCTAATTAAGACCCTCAGATGGGTGAAGGTGATGAGGACAACACTTCCAAGAGTCTACTAGCCATAAGACTTTCGTACAATTTGAGATAATGATGGGATACTAAAAGTTCAGTATCCTTCTAGCAAAAATTATTGTCATCCAAGGGGACCATTGGAGGGAGGAGCTCCTAACGTATCTGAATTTCTCTCCACAATCCAGGGTAGCAGCCACTTTGTTACATTTTTGTACAAGCTCCTCAGCCCCCAAGCTTCAAGACGTGCAGTCTAGAGAGCTGCCAAGATCTTATCATGCATTGTGGCGTCCTTCCATGAACTCCTTTCATAGGTCAACACTGCATTGTTGATTATATCCCAGGACATGATGGCCCATGATTCCTATTTTTTATCCGTCAATGAGACAAATAGCTTGGCACATAATGCCTATGCATGCAATATTAGGTCAATGATCCCAATGCACCTTGATTCTTAGATCTTGCTATCCATTCCCATTTCCCCCACTGGCAAGGGGATATTTTCTCAGTGTTGCTCTTCCACAAGAACCATTTAACAGGCTTCAAAAGTTCGTTCCAAATGGATTTTCTTAGTTTAGGCATTGGAGACATGAACAAGATGTAAGGGATCATGAATGCATTAATCATTGTAACTCTACTATGGAAAGGGAGGAGCACATAATCCCATATTCTCATTTTTCTATTTAACTTGCTTACGAACCAATCAATCCTTTGCTTATCCAATATGCCCACCCCTAATGGGGCGCCTAGGTGCTTGAACACACTACCTTTAGCGATAATTGCCCCTAACCACCCTGTTGGGTCAAACGAACCTCTTTTCGATAAATAAATCAACATAGATTTGTCAATATTGCACAATGCACAAGAAGGAGTGACAAATAATTGCACGATCTTCAGGGCTCTCCTAAGTACATCTAGCTTGGCTTTCAAAAAGAGTAAAGAAGCATCTGCAAACAAATGTGCAAGCAATTGTTTACCTCCATGTAGTGTTAGACCTTGAATTTTCCCTTTTTGTTGCACTGTCCTCTAGCAAGGCAAAGGGCGAGAGCCATTCACAAAGAGCAGTGGGGCTAGGGAGCAACCTTGCTTGATTGATTGCTTGACCTCAAAAATTCCCACTATCTTGTTGTTGAAGAGTAGCTCATAGTAACTTCCCACCTCAAGCGTGTGCACTATTCCACACATTTTGGGACCAAAGCCTTCATGATCGCCACAATGTAGGACCATGAGATTCTATCATACGCCTTATCTAGGTCAATCTGAAGGAGGGAACATTCTTGCTTGATGAATGATGTGTATTCAATGCCAAGTACGACTGCCAAGATATCAACATAAATAGAGCATCCTTTGATGAAGCCATGTTGGTGAGAGGTGATGACTTTGTTAAGGATTGGAGCTAGTCATAATGCAATCACCATGGCAATGAGCTTGTAATCCACCATCATCATGGAGATAGGCCGCCAACTTTCTAAAAGTGAGCAGCACACCAATTTAGGGATAGGTTTGATTAGCCCTTTTTTAAGGTAGGCACCCAATTGCCCCTCTAAGAGAGCCCGGTTCGTTATCTGCAGCACTAGTGAAGATTTAAGATCCTCCAAAAATTCTTTGAACATTTGGCTATAATTCCGTCCCACCCCGGGAACTTTTCCTTCCCCATAGCATGCAAGACAATCCAACATTCATCTATTGAAATAGGCCTCTCTAGAGATTTTTCTTTTGTCACGGAAGCACCCACACTTTATAGAAGCACGCATTTGGGCTTTGGCCTCCTCGACCCCCTGAGAACATTCTTTCAACTAACCTATTATTTGACTTTAGATGGTCTAGCATGAGTTCA
Organism: Adiantum capillus-veneris; assembly: GCF_014529385.1. NCBI lineage: Eukaryota > Viridiplantae > Streptophyta > Polypodiopsida > Polypodiales > Pteridaceae > Adiantum > Adiantum capillus-veneris. The sequence goes on along the minus strand of NC_140945.1, from coordinate 17,881,155 downwards.
GCATGAGTTTGGCCATATCATTCTTGTCCCTTACCACGCTGGAAAGGAGGAAATGTGAACACACCCGACACACACTTAGAATACCTCTCTATAGCCTTGTGATTCCACAACACTACTATCCCCTATTCAACACACACATAAGCACCCAATCTACTAGCAATTATTGCCCATTCCCATAGACAACCATCCCAAATTGCACACAGAGACCATAGATATGCAGTTTAGCATTGACTGATACACCCAAATTTTCAAGATCCTCAATATGAAAAATTTCCCTACAATCTGGTATCCTTTTGGCTTACAATACGTCCCCACATGATGCACCCACACACCTAACCCGTACCAAAAAAACACATATGTATACCAATAACCCCTTAGACACAAAAGACAAGAGAGAGAATAATCATTTACTCAAGATTGGAGTAGGCAGATATACGGGCAAGATCTCGTTATATAAGATGTAGAATGATGGCACAAATAATACAAGTGCCTTGGAGCATGACTACTTCCCTTCTCCTCGATGATCCTTTACACACATGACAAGCCTTGAACCATTTCTCATTGATGCACCCGCCTTCTCAAGCCATATGGCACTGCCTTTTTTCCATAATGACGGTCCTTTTTGCTTCCTTGTCAAGCCATTAAAGAGCCCCCATCTTTCCTCTCCTCAACATCTCACCTTCTCTACATGGCTCACAACTAACACGGCACCCCTACCTCACCCTTCAGAGGCCCCTTCACTTCTGCAACTCTGACCCCCCCCCCCCCCCCCCCCCCGGCCTCGGATTCCCTTCTTTGGAGCGCCCTCTAAGCCTCGCTCTCCTCTAGGTCCCCCTGCAAACTGGCACCCCTCCACAGGTGGCCACACCTCCTTTCCATATGAACTAAATCTCTCAGAGCTCTCAAGCCACTTTTGGCGAGCCTCCTCATGCCATCGTAGCCTGTCCCATGCCATCGACTTTTGACCCCCTCCCATTCTTTCTCTTCCCCCCTTTAACTTCACCTCTTGCACACACTTTGACTCTCGAGTTCAATCACCTTAGAAAAATGATGCTTAGCTTCCTTTCATAACACGTGCATCCATACCCACCTCAAGCACTTGTTGAGAGTATTACAACCGCAATATATTTTGAGCTGCATCCACTTTGTAATAGCGGTCGATGGACAAGCTACAACATACTTGGTCTTCAAGTAGAAAAAAACATTTGAACTCACCAAGCTTGAGCAACCATTCTACAAACATCATGGCACCATCTGATGGGGAAACCCACAAATATTTAGAACCCTTAAGATTCAACTTGCAAATCTTGAAGACACCCTAGACATGCTATGTACCTCATTTGGCATACATACATGGATAGCATATGCTATACACTGCATCAAGTACCTACTCAAGCACTTTAAAATGTGCTTGGGAACCTCCATGTACCGGATTTTGGCATGTCCTTGGGTTGACTTGATTTGGATGCACCATCATTGCGTACCCCCTAGATGAGCATTTATGCTCAGCCAAATCATTATTTAGGTACAACAAAACTTTATAACTGAACATGATAAATAGGAGCTACATAATTATACTAGATAAAAACAAGATGATATATAGCAGCTATATAAATATTATAGAAATAAAGAGAAAATCATCTATTGCATCACCCTCCAAGGTCAAATGGAAAGCTCAAAGCTTCCCCAAGCATGGTGTAATCTCCACCTGGATAAAAAATAAAGCATTGGCCATGGCTATACACCTATTCATCATGCATATTCAAGCCTTTGCAGCCACCTTTAGATCCAAAAACAAGCCGCTTATGTAGCTCTTCATAGTGCAGGTCTTTGTCACCCTGTATCCACAAGCCCTCGTGCACATTACAAGCATATTTATCACCATTTTCATCCCCTGCATCACATCCAATACTCCAGCCATCTGCTACAAAGGGCCCCATAGCATACTCCAATTCAAAAAAGCCTTGAAACCAATCCAAAGACACCTATAAAGAAAACTTTGACACCACATGTGTCCATAACACAACATAAAGTAGCAATACCTTGCCATTTGTCTCCACCTACTGCATAGCCAATTCTATCTGTACTCCTTGCAAACTTGTATCCAACAAATCCTCTAAAATTGGCTCCAAAACCAACTCTTCATACCCAAGAGTATGACTTGCTAGAGCTTCAAAATGTTCTTCAAACACCTCATCACCTGCAAGGTTGGTGGTACCTTCTTCTTGGCATAGGGCCTCGCTCTCATAGGCTACACTTGTACCTGTCTCTACAGATTTAAGTGCTAGAGCTATCTCTCCATGCCCACACACAAACCCTGGAACTACACTATGCACCTCTACATGCCCATGAAGGCAAGGTTGCCCCACCCCCTGCATAGACAAATCAATTTGACATGCCTCTGCTTTTGTTTCTAGCTCTTGTAGTTCATCCTCAAAACCTTCTCTCCAGCCAAGTCGGATTCACAATCAAACCATACTTCTTCAAGCAAGGACTCACCACCCCAAGACATAAGAGAGGGCTTCTCGACTGATAGGTTCACACAAGGTATCTCTGCACTTGCACTATGCTTCTCTTTGAACTTCAGCGGATTGGCAGGCAAATAGTATACATCTTTCATCATTTTATCCACTTGAAAAACATCATAAGTTTCATACCTTGAAGGTATAGACCATGTCTCCCACGTGCTATCTATGTCTAAAACAATGTTGGAGCTTTGAGAGCTTTCAGACTCCTCTTCTAAACTTGTCAATTCTTGCACCTTTGCTACCTTCCTTGTTGTTGGTTTTGGAACCTATACTTCTTCTTCACGACATTTTATCACCTCATCCTCTTGAGCAAGAAAACTAGGTGGTACTATGAATATGCCCCTCTGCACCTTTTGAGCCCTTTTTGATACTTGTTGTACCTCTTCTAGCGTGGCTTCACTTTCACGAGCTTTGATCAAATGCATATCAATAAAAGAAGGAGTTTTTACCTCTTGATGTTCACCTATCTGTTTGAGCTTAGGTCCAATGGCTGCCGTGATTGTAGACTACAACAATCCTACCTGCATCTTCTTCTTCATTTTTTTGGCTCTTTGCCTTGGCGACCCTGACATCTTTGTCATAGGCTCTTGGATCTTTGTAATCCACTCTCTCTCAAACAAAAGGATACAAGAAGATAGAAACTTTTCCAGCTTAAAATATCATACATTGGCTGCTTGGGTAGCAGCCGCCAAATCCCCCCAATAAGCTCCAAATCTATCAACAAAGGTATTAACATTTGCACTTACATCCTCTTGCAAGCTTTTGATCTTTGCATCTACTTCCGTTAGCTGACACCACCTTTTGATACCTTTGTAGAAATTGCTGGCAAAATCCGATCCAATTTTGGTTGTGCATGCATCTTCTAAATCATCAAACCAAGCTTTTGCTTTACCTCGCATCACATAAGGTAGAGTATGGAGCTTTGCTTCATCACTTGGTATCCACAGTATTGTCAGCAGAAATAACTCAAAATCGGCAACCCAATCATCTGCATCTTCATCTTCCTTGAAGATTGGACCAAATTTCTTCTTCATCTTACTTCACAAACACTAGGTCAAGAAGCAATCAGTGGATACTCACCTGGGGAACCACAAGATGGAAAGGGGGAAATGGGAACACACCCAACACACACTCAGAATGCCTCTCTATAGCCTAGTGATTCCACAGCACCCCTATCCCCTATTCAACACATACATAAACTCCCAATCTGCTGGCAATTACTGCCCATGCCCATACCCAACCATCCCAAATTGCACACAAAGACCTTAGATATGAAATTCAAGATTTGATCAATACACCCACATTTGCAAGATCCTCATGTATGCAAAATTTCCCCTACATATTGCCATCCTTTTGTCTTACAATACGTCCCCACATGATGCACCCACACACCTAACTTGTACCAAAAAAACACATATGTATACCAATACTCCCTAGACACAAAAGACAAGATAGAGAATAATCATTCACTCAAGATTGGAAGCAGATATCAAGGCAGAATCTCGTTATATAAGATGTACACTGATGGCACCAATAATAAAAGTGCCTAGGAGCATGACTACTTCCCTTCTCCTTGATGATCCTTTACAAACATGACAAGCCTCAAACCATTTCTCCTTGATGAATCCGCCTTCTCAGGCCATACGATGCTGCCTTTTCCCCATAATGACGGTCTTTTTGTTTCCTTTTGTAGGGCCATTAAAGAGAACCCACCTTTACTCTCCTCAGCATCTCACCTTCTCTGCATGGCTCACGACCAAATCGGCACCCTACCTCCTCCTTCACAGGCCCCTTCACTTTTGTAACTCTGAACTCCTTTTTATTAATTTTCTTTCTTTATGATCTCCTCGGTTGGGGTTGGTTCCCACAGCGAGGCTCCGAAAGCCGACCATCATTAGCCCTCCCCTTCTAGCTAGAGACATTTATGCCTCTAGCTCTGATTCTGACTCTTTAACAGCAGAGTTGGATGGCTCCCCCTCCTCTGGGATATCTAGCATGAACTTCTAAGAAGTACCTTTTGAGCCTCCATCCATTGACTCTGGTCTTGTGAATTCAACCATCTGCTTCCATCAATTTGTAGCTATCATTTGCATATTGATTTTTGATGATGAATGGCCCTTCCCATCTGGGCTAAAATTTCTTATCTTTCCTAGTGTCAAATCTGTTGGCGTATCTCAACACTAACATGCCTTTCTTTAGACCCTTAAGCCCTTGATTGAATGTGAGTCTACGTTGTTCTGCTTCCGTTGCATCAGGAAATTTCGGAGGTCATTTGGAGGGCCTTCTAAGGAAAATAGAATTTTGACTTTCTCTCTCTAGAAAATAGGTGTGGTAAAAGCAATCGTAAACTTGGAATAACCATTCAAAAAGTCCACTTACAAGTAGATTCTTGCCACAGTGTCATAACAACCGTGACGATTGAGGAATAAATTGTTTTCAGTTGCATTTAATGAACATCCTAGAATTGGAGGGAGTTTCCTGTACCTGGAATGTATGACTAAAGGAAATAGGACGTATCCTTCCAAATCTGCTCTCTCCTTACTCTCTCACTGTTTGTGCGCTGACCTTAAAGAAATCCTCCCTTTCTTTCCCTATTGCATACATGGCTTCTTCTTCCACCCCCACAAATCTCCTCCTTAAAAGACCCTTCTATCATCTACACATTGACCTGGATCCCCAATATACACCACTATTTAAGCGAGGCAAAACTAACATCAAAGTGACACGGATCATGATAGAGAGACTCAGAGAGCAAAGGGAGAAAAACACTTAGATATTTGGACAAAAGGCTCAATCTAACTACAGAGAACGGGAGGAGGGATAGTGGGGAGGAGGGAGAGAGAGTGTGTGTGTATGTGTGTGTGGATAATGTAAGAGAGAGAGAGAGAGTTCTACTATGCACCCATGTGGGCTGTTGCCGACACAGGAAACGAGAGAGGGAGAGAGAGTCAATAGGAGGGAGAGAGAGAGGGGTTGTAGTAGGCCAGGGGGAGACAGGGCGTGAGGCTAAGGGAAGGGAGAGTGGGTGATGGGGAGAGAGGGGGAGTGGTAAGAGAGCACCCATGCATGGCGGGACCCCTCTTGCTGGGTGACAAACTAAAGGGAGAGAGAGAGAGATATTATATTTTGTTTTTTTTTTCATGTGCCCTATGGGCTTAGTTCGGCACAGTTCGGAAGAGAGAAGGGGAGTGTGAGTGAGCTAGGGAGAGAGAGAGAGAGAGAGAGAGAGAGAGAGAGAGAGAGAGAGAGAGAGAGAGAGAGAGAGAGAGAGAGAGAGAGAGAGTGGGCTGAATAATAGATGAGAGTGAGAGGGTGGCTGAGGGAGTGGGTTGGCAATAATGGAGGGGAGAGAAAGGATAATGGAGGAGAGGGAGGGAGTGGTGCCAAGGGGAGGCACGGCGGCCCATTGCACGCGCACAAGCAAGGGAGGGGAGGTGATTTGGCTTCCATAATACTAAAAAAATATTTATTCTGTTGTTTTTTACCTTATGCTCCCCGAATGGGGTTGATTCTTGCGGCCTTGGCTCCAAAATCCGCCCATCTTCAGTTTCTCCGGGTGCACTAGAGGGCAGTGTGGTTAACTTGGTGTCAGTGCTTGCGGCGACCACTTTGCTTTGGACATTACTAGTAGGAAGATTCTACATGCAGGATTCTCTTGGCCTACTCTGAACAGGGATGTGCATGATTGGTGTAAAACATGCAGCAGAGCTTGTCAAGTATCCAGTGATCGAACACTAACCTATGACCCACAGACTCCTATCATCTCATATTGCCCGTTTGAGAAGTGGGGAATAGATGCAATTGGTCCTTTACCAAGGGCCCAATCAGGTAAACTATACATTCTAGTTGATGTAGACTACATGACCTGATCGGCGGAAGCCGTTGTTTGGTAGTCATATCAAACTCTTTCTTTTCACCCTTCTTGCCATGCACACCAATTGTGCCCTTGCCCCAATCTTGCACGGCACCAAAATCTCTCAACCAAGGTCGTCCCAAAATGAGAGGAAAGGCTCCCAGACCAGTTGGCATAACATGAAAGTTCACAATAACTTTCACGTAAAAGACCTCGACTTCCAAATTCTTGATCATTCCCAAACATTCCACTTTGGCATGGTTTGCTAGTTGAATCCAAAACCCAGAGCTTCCGCATGTAATGAGACCTAGTCTCTCGACACATGACTGTGTGATCACACAAATTTGAGCACCTCCATCAATGTAGGCTTTTTCCATGCCCACACCTTTGTGCCAAGCATTCACCACTAGACAGATCTCGGGTAACTCTCCCACGGACAACACTCTGACTTGTCTATGCTTCGGCTCTTTTTCTGGATTCACTAATGACTTCCACTGCCTTTTAAGTTTGGGCACCATATTCATCAACTGTCCAAAAGTACAATCTACTTTTCTCCCAATTAAGTCTTCCTTTAAACTGTAAACTGTTTGGCCTTCTCCCAAAGGCAAATCTACCACTTTGGCTTCTCTTTCTCTTGGCTTTCACATCTTCACCCTCCTTCACCTTCCCTTCCTTTCTGCTAGGCCCTGGTGCTGCATAGCCTTCCCTCACTCTTTTGCCTACTGGCAAACCGAGGTTGAGGCTTGATTGTCCTGTCCAGTACCTTAATCTCCCCATATATCCAATGCATAATCATTAGCTATGTTAGGAATTTGCTGAGGAAGTTGGAACATATCCCCTCCTATCCTTGTTGGCTTTGAACAATAAGTGCTAATATGACCAAGTTCACCGCAATTATGACAAGTGGGGATGAACCTTCTCTGTGGCTCAAAACTGCCTTGTCCACGGCCAGCATTCGCATTAGGCTAAGCTTCACAGGCCTGAGCCATTCCTCTACCACTCAAACTTGGATTCACAGAATTGCATAACTAAATTATCAAGTTCCTTAAGCACTCTATTGACAAGCAATATCTCAAAGCCATTCAGTTGATACTGAATTGCTAAAGAGTTAATGGTTTTCCAGCACTTACTGTTTCCGTCCCAAAAGTGCTCAAGCCGAATTAGACCCTTATTATTCACTTTCCTGGCCATTTCTATCCTGAAGGGGCTTTGAGGTGGCCCCAAAACTTTAGAGAGCCAGGGGGACCAATGTAGGGAGGAATTTTTGAAGTATCTGGTAGTTTCCCCCCATTCCAATACGTTAGCTGCTCTTTTGCACTTCTTCATTAGTTCACCTGATAGGCCACCTAGCCTTATGCAGGACCACTTTGGGGCTAAAAGTTTGTCATGCATCAGGTGATCCCTTTCCACTTTCCACCATTCGACCCCTTTGTAGACTTTTCAAAAAAGTTTTTTTGTCTTGTTAAAACAAGCCATATGGGAGAAGGATAAAATGTCGATCATCTCCTATTGATGGACATGTATCCCTCATGTGTGGCTTAAAAGGATTGAAGACCAAAAAGAAATCATGTCCTTTATGAGAGGGTGGGGTCTTAACTTTAGGAGTCATTCTCTTTTTGAATTTTCTTTTTTCTTGCTTTAGTGACAGATAAATACATAAATAAAGACACTTTCCATTGAAGCTTCTTGAAACAAACATGTTGTTTTGGACTACATAAGGAGTCCTTAGTGAAGGGTGGAATTTTGGGTGCAAATCTGGACCATTGAAAAAAGCTTGTCGATTAATGCACATGACAAGCTAATGATAATTTTAAATTATGTTTTATAGGGCCTTGTGAGAGGGTGTACTTGACAGTTGTGTGCCTCTGTTATTAAAGAGGGAGATTGAGTTTTGTGTCAAACATTATTTTTTATGCCTTTGGAATGTAAATAGTTCATTGTCAAAAAAGCATCATATTGTATTGTGACACTATATGTTTAAAAATAATAATGTCACTTTCTATTTTTCTCAAAGAAAGCTTTTTATTAGGAAATTCTTGTCACAATAGCCTTATGTAGGTCATAGTGAATTTTCACCTTGTTTTAATTTATAATTTTTTAAAATTTACAAGAATCATTTTATTTCTTCTCTTTTAATTTAGAGCCTCGTCCCATTGAATGACTACATGGCTTTGAAGTACTTGTTATGTTGGGATTTCATGGTTCCATTCAACATTTATGGCACATCTAGGACTTTACCATGGCACTACAAACACTCCAAGGATGGTTCCACTCAGCATTTATGGCACATCTAGGACTTCATCATGGCACTACAAACACTCCAAGGAAGTAGAATTTTTCATAATTTGTAGCACATGCCACTCATCCAGTAGATCGATGCTTTTTTTCATAAGATGCATCCTAGAAATTGGTGAAAAGTAGCAAAGATGAAACTTTTTATGATCCCTTTCGAGTAAAATGCCTTTAATTACGCCTATAATCCATGCTTGTATTCACCATTTGCACCATGTATGGGATGTAGCTTGGACCACAACTTGGCATTTCCAATGCATATGTAGCTTAAGTGATACAACTTCTTCAAATATTTGGCAGGATACAACTCTTAGATATAGAGTTTTTCATATTTTGAACCGAAGAATTGTAAGTTAATTAATAGATTCTTTTTGAGAGGTTAATATGTTTTAACATGCCTACATGATGTTCACCTTGTTTGAACTACATATAATTCCTTTAAAGTTTGAAATTAAACTTTATATATGATCAAAGGGAGAAAGAAAAAAATTTAAGGACACCAAAAAATATTATTTTTGTAACTTTGAATCTCCTTTTAAATATATATATATGACAATCATTTTAAGTTTTTAAAAGTACATATTTATAAAAAAACATGATCAAGATCTTGAATATCCCATTTGAAGGAGCCTTAAAGCTAAAGGAAAGTGTGCATTTCAAAAATATGAATTTTTAAAGGATAAATCAAAGAAAACCCTAATGAAAAAACTCAATGTTTTAATCCTAAGGATAAGTTAAAGAAAAGCGATGACAAAAACCAAAAAGGTGAAGGGAACCTTGAAAGGCAGCTTTTAAAGCAAAGACTCCACATTTCAAAAAAATTGAAGTGATTTCCTTTATATTTTAAATGTTAAAACTTCACTTGAGGGTCACATGCCAAACACTAGGAGACATGGTATGGAAATCTCAATTCTTCACCACTCCTAACTCATATTAGCCTTTTGTACATTAATATCAATCAGGGAATTGTCCTGCCCCCTCTTGATCTTCAAGAAGTATGGGAATAAGTCCATAAACTATCTTTTGATATGCTTTCTAAACCATGTGTCACACTTAATAAACTTTTCTTCTTCCTAATAGCATTGCTTTATCTAGTTGAGTTGATCTTGGGTGTCAGGATGTGGATATCGTGGTGTTTCGGAGAACCAAGCAAGGGCTCCAGACATACCCAAGGTGATAACTTCTATATAAGAATAGATGTGATATCTTCGGGAAGGATCCACCGAGGGCTTGGAATGCTCCTCGATGAGGGACTCTATGAGAGAAGCGCAAGAAGCTTCAAGATCTTGCGTGAGTTGAGCCACATGGTTGATTGCATGTTGAAAATAGGCACAATTTGTAGCTGAATTTGTAATGGGAGTAGCATGCATGTACAAGATAGATGGAAGATTAAAATAGTCACCCACGAGGATCTCCTTATAGCAAGAAAAAATGTCATTCCAAAGGCTTATGTAATCCACAGCATTATTCATTAGCTGCATAACATTGGCATTGTCAACCGCTGCTTGGTCTAGTTCTATTCCTGATGCATACTCTGCAATGATAAATGCAGGGATGGTGAAGGAGGCATGGCGACGAATTTGAATATAAGACTCCACATTTGGAACACGACCCTGTTTTCGAAGGGAAGCTTGCATCTACAGAGAGAAGAATGACAAATATCAGCACAAGAAAGAGACATGGAAGTAAATCAAGATTCATGGAGTGATATGCATCTTGAAGAAATCTTGGTAGAAGAGTTGTATGAGGTATGAGGGAGAGAGGAAGAGAGAGAGTTTTGCATGCGGGGGTTGGGGTGGGGTGAGAGTTTTGCATTGTGGTGCATACGTAATGTCGTCCACATTTTGGAAAAGGGTTAATAGTAATCTATACTATATATTAAGGAGACTGGTCTTCCAATGCCACGTGTCAAAGTTTGCTGCATCCGGTGAGTTCCGATTTATATGAGTGAGGGGGAGAGGGAAGGAGAGAGAGGCCTTCGAAGGCGGCCGGCCGTACTAGTAGTTATAATAGAGTCTGTTTTATACCTTGATTCCTTCCAAGTAGTCCACCATGCTGGAGGTGAAGCGGGAACGCAGGAGGGGGCTCATGTCGGGACTCATTTCTCGCCACAAGTCGGCCAGGGTAGCCAGCTGGCGCGAGCATCGCTTTGAGAGGCGGTCATCCAGGAGGTCGTAATTCCAGAGGCGCTGGTCTACAAACGCATCTGCAGGCTGAGTGAGTATCGTGAGGATGCGGTCCGCGCGATGACAAGTGGCTGTGTAGTCGGAGCCCAGCACCGTTGGGTCATCGTCGTCGTCGTCGGCAATCATGAGCCACGCCACCAGCTTGATGGCTTGCAGCAACCGCCGGCCGGGAAGCGCTCCTGGGATGAAGCGGCAGACGAGGCGCGGGAGCAGGCAATCGCGCAGAAAGCAGCGAGCGGCCTGAGAGGGCAGCTCTGCTACCCTCTCGATCCACTCGTCGCATTCCACCTTCACCTGCTCATACTGCGGGTGCACCTCCGAGGCAAAGGAGCACGTCATCGCCGGCAGCTTTACCCCAGCTATTTCTTCAGCACTCGGCATGAGGCGCAGCGCCGGCTGCGTTGTCAATAGCGGGTTCGGCCCGGCCTCCAGCAGCCATTCTAGATCACTGATTCTCATTAATAGCTCTGGCGCTGGCGCGCAGCTTGCTGCATTAGGTGTGGCCACCGCTTGGACAGAATGCACGAGCCTCGAACCATTGCCGTGCTTGGATGGTATGAGGCATGAGATTATGCCTATATGGCGACCTGGGCTGCGCCGGAAGGGAGGGTCGAACACGAGACCTGCAGCTCGCCTGCCGCCGCTAAAGCTGCTGCGTGCAGCTCTACCAGAGCTTTCTACATTGATCATTTGTGGGCTGCAAGTGCCGGAGGCAGGCGCCAGACAATTGGCCATCTCTCTCTCTCTCTCTCTGTCTCTCTCTCTCTCTCACACACACACACACACACACACACACACAATCCCACACACCCACGTCTCTTGGAGACTACCGGCCTTGTATTCTTATAGGACTGAAAAGCTATTTGCATATACTCACGTGTTTAACTGTCCCTATCCAAGCAGTGAATCATTCCATCAACTATTTTTCGAAAATTTACAATAACAAGGTGAAATAAACTTCTTTGCACCGAACAGATTTTTTCCCCAAACACAATTTCTCTTTATGGATTTTCTAGGAGGAATTCATGAAAATTTGAGCGGATTTTTATTAATTTCACAATATTTTCCTCAAATCTAGGTGGGGTTTGCTCTTAGGTAATGGACCTCTTAAACACTCCATCAAAAGTAAGAAAATGCCATTTGGTCTGAAACCAATGGTTACAATTGCTCACAATAACCTTAATCAAATGGTGCAAAATTGCACCCCCTCGATTACACCCAAGAGGTAGAAGAGTACTAAGCTTAATCCCACGGGTCCAGAATTGCACCCTTGGATTGCACTCAAGAAATGGAAGCGTACGAAGGCCTTATGTCGGCGAATAAATATTATTCTTTAATTAAGCATCCCTTTTAAGTGAGGTACTTACAAGAGTTTTTGCAAAATTTTATAAAAGGATAATAAAAACTCCGATCTATTTAAAGCTTTAATGTGAGCAAATATCATTGGTTTTGAAAATTAATTAAGGTCAAATGAGTGTCTTTTTCTTTAAAAACAAGAACCATACGTACTTCAGTCTAAGTGCACCCACATTGGAAGGGGACAATTGCAAGAATGATTATTTTGACCTTGGTTTTACTGTTTACAAGTCTTCTCATTTACACACAGCTGGATTGAGGACATTGTTCTTCTTATGTAAGCGTTTTATGTAAATGGAATACGTACTAGAAGAAATCGGGTGGGTACAAAATATAGTGCCACCTCGTTTGAGTATTTTGAATGGCCCCAACATGTGAGAAGTAACTAGATGGATGACGAGTTTTTAGAATATGTAAGAATACCTCTTCTTGACATTTTGTGAAAGTGGAATAAGTTCATCACTTGATAGCTATTAGAATTCCAGAGTCAATACTAAATATCATGTCATATCAGATAAACAAAACTAGGCTCCAAAAGACCATACTGAAAAGCCAGATAGACAACTAAGACAATTGGAATTAGAGATTTAGATTCATAAGCCAGTTCAAGAGTACAAAGTCTAGTTCAATGGTACAACACTTAGTGCTCATAAGCGCTATAAAGTGTATAACGACTAGTTACAAGAGATACAAGAGATCCAATCTATTGATAGACCAATTGATCGACATACCGAACCCCAAAAATTGAAGTAATAGGCCCTATCTAATGGATTGAGGACATTGTTCTTCTTATGTAAGCGTTTTATGTAAATGGAATACTAAAAGAAATCGGGTGGGTAGAAAATATAGTGCCAACTCGCTTGAGTATTTTGAATGGCCCCAACATCTGAGAAGTAACTAGATGGATGACAAGTTTTTAGAATATGTAGGAATACCTCTTCTTGACATTTTGTGAAAGTGGAATAAGTTCATCACTTGATAGCTATTAGAATTCCAGAGTTAGATACTAAATATCATGTCATATCAGATAAACGAAACTAGGAAAAGCCACTTCAAGAGTACAAAGTCTAGAAGTTCAATGGTACAACACTTAGTGCTCATAAGCGCTATAAAGTGTATAACGACTAGTTACAAGAGATACAAGAGTTCCAATCTATTGATAGACCAATTGATCGACAGACCGAACCCCAAAAATTGAAGTAATAGGCCCTATCTAATGGCACCCATACTACGTTTTGACACGTTGCACGATCATATCAAATTTGGTACTTTCGATAGGTAACTTGACAAGGTAATTCCCATGTAGGCTATCTCTAGGGGCACGTTCCCATTCGCCACATCCTCCTCCCCTTCCTTGCACTTTGGTATATTCCAAAATTTCAAACATCAAGTGTGACTTCATCTTTTGTGCTTTGCTTTCTTCTTGTGTCTAGGGATTTCTTCTTTTCAGTCTATTGTACGTTCTGAACCGGTGGTTGAGTAACTTTGGTTATGATTTGGTGTTGAGAAGTACTGGACTAGGTGGCATTCTCCTTTCACATGATTCGATGTACAACCTCCTCCTCCAGTTGCTCCCTTGGGAAAAAACCCTAAAAATTTCAGTGTGGAGTCAAAGACAAACATTTGGTATTCCACCACAATAGTATCCCAACAATAATAAAAGCTCAACAGGCTGGGGAGGAGCTAGATGTTGAGGGCTTTGGTAGGTACAAGGTGGAATGGCACATGGGGGAGAACCTAAAGACACTAAAATGTATGTACAATGACTACATGGGTGTAGCAATGGAGTTGAATCCCGCTAACTAGAACAAGTTCCCAAATAAACACTCTAAAGATCCAAACTTTCAAGTTGTTTTGAATATTCCCGTTTTAAATGTCCACCTCCGCACACTGAGGTGAATTTTAAATTTTTACAGTAGTATGTTTACCCAGGTTTGTTTTGAGCATTGTTATGTCAATGGAGGGAAAGGATGGTCATTGATCCATGAGACAATCCAACCCTCCGATTGCTCCCCCCCCCCCCCCCCCCCCCCCCCCGGCGCCTCTCTTTCACTCTTAGACCCATTTGTAGAACGGTTTGCAAACAAGCTCTTTTGTAACTAGATAGTGTATCACTTTGGTAGGTCATTTGGGTCTTTTGATTTGTTTAAAATATCCATTTTTTCTCTCTCTCACTCTGAATTCTCTCTCTCTCTCTCTCTCTCTCTCTCTCTCTCTCTCTCTCTCTCTCTCTCTCTCTCTCTCTCTCTCTCTCTCTCTCTCTCTCTCTCTCTCTCTCTCTCTGCGCTCACACACAATCCCACACACAGGCCTTATATTCTTATAGTACGGAAAAGCTATTTGCATATACTCACGTATTTTAAACCATCCCTATCCAAGCAGTGAATCATTCCATCAACTATTTTTCAAAAATTTACAATAAAAAGGTGAAATAAACTTTTTTGCACCAAATAGAGTTTTTCCGCCAAACACAATTTCTCTTTATGGATTTTCCAAGAGGAATTGATGAAAATTTGAGCGATTTTTATTAATTTCAAAATGTTTTCCTCAAATCTAGGTGGGATTTCTCCTTTTGCTCTTCCAGCTCTTCCTCTTAATCTAGCTTTTAGAATTTTAAAGCGGCACAATTGTAAGCTGATAAAAGAATGTGTGTGAACCCGTGTTAATGCTCTCTTTTAAACACTAAATAATACGAACAGAGTGTGAGTGAGACCCCTTAGGTAATGGATCTCTTAAACACTCCATCAAAAGTAAGAAAAGGCCATTTGGTCCTTGGACCGCTACCCGTTATCAAAAATATGAAACCAATAGTTACAATTGCTCATAATAACCGTAATCCAATGGTGCTAAATTGCACCCCTCGGATTACACCCAAGAGGTAGAAGAGTACTAAGCTTAGTCCAGAATTGCACCCCTTGGATTGCACCCAAGAGATGGAAGAGTACGAAGGCCTTATGTCGGCGAATAAATATTATTCTTTAATTAAGCATCCCTTTTGTTGTAGAAAGTGAGGTACTTACAAGCGTTTTTGGAAAATTTTATAAAAGGATAATAAAAAACTCCAACCTATTTATAGCTTTCATGTGAGCAAATATCATTCGTTTTGAAAATTAATAAAGGTCAAATGAGTGTCTTTATAAAACAAGTGATAAAATCACAAGGCCTGCCGTAAAATGGAACGACTAAGTAAAATGCATAAGTAGGGGCAAAGAAAGCTTGGATCGTCATTTATGTCGGCTTTGCATTTAAATCTAAAATGAAGAGATTCTTTTGGCTAGTTGTTAGCTCATTAAGTGTGTATTGTGGAAATAATTGTTCATATAAACATTCGGTAAGTCCTTGAATGCCCAAGTGACATCTTTTTAGCAACATCCATCAAGCTTCGGAATGCCCATTGTCCAATCTAGCTTTCACTTAGCCAGTATGTGTCTCTAATTTTGTGAGCAGGACAAATTGTAGGAAATCTGAGGAGATGCCCTCTTCAAAACCAAAGCAAAAGGGACATGGTCGACAATGCTAGTCACGCGAGCCACGGAGGTGGTGACAGTTGGGGCGCCCCATGATCGGCGGGTTGCGGATGAGGGCTCTCTCTCTCTCTCTCTCTCTCTCTCTCTCTCTCTCTCTCTCTCTCTCTCGCACTGCTCTGCGCGAATGTTGTGACTGCTGATGAGGAGATGAGCGGGGCAACAGTTGCTCTATCTCTTGATAGTGCCCAATGGGAAGTCGCAAGAGCAGGAGGTGCTCAGAACATGTGCACAGTTGTAGAGTTTGTTGCAATGCATGCTGATGCAGCATAGGGCAGCAGAAGGAGAAACAACCGTAGGGGGTTCGGCCACAAGTTGTAGAGGATGTAGGGGTGAGAGCATGCACATGAGAGAGGTCGCGAGGAGAATTTCCCTTTGGAGGTGACTGCTGGCGGGTCGAGGAGGGGGAGATGGAGATCGGCCAGGGAGGAAAGGTTGTAGGAGCGCCATGCAGAGACGGAGGGATACAGAACGGACGACTTGCCGTGTGCATCGGATCCAGCTGAGACATTGGATTCAATAGTTAAAGTCTAGGGGAATCTGCCGAACAAATTAATTAACGAAATCAACTTAGACCCAGTATGACCCAGTATGCAACTGGGTCTAAGTTGCAATAAGAATTTTGAAGTTAATGTCCTCAAGCCAATTTGGACAGGTCTCCTATGTAACAAGACATTGCCATTGGTTTGAACCTCTCGTGGTTTTCATTGACACTAATGTTGGCGGCACCCTACTAGATTATGCTTCCAATCATGACTCTACACATGGGGGGCTATGCATTTATGAATGCAAAAACATTATAGGTGAGCTCTCGGCTTGGTCCAAATTATTAGGCTTGCGACTCCCATCATCCTTGTGTAGGCCTTGTTGTGATGTCATTCAAGGTCAGTGACGGTTTTGAGGGTAGACATACTCTAAGAGTTTGGTATACACTGTAGAGAACATAAGGCGACTACTATTATGGTACTTGGAATTTCCTCTATATATCAGTGTAGCCGCCTTGTCTAGAGGACAAAGGGCAAGGATATCAAAATAGACACATGCATTAGGTAGTTTGAATCACAAAACCCCTCTCTGCCCAACCGGACAACATTATCTATCTCTCTCTCTCTCTCTCTCTCTCAAATAGTTGCTCCGCTAGCAAGGCTCGAAAAAAGGTACATTTGCTTTATCCAAATCAAAATCTGACCGGCTCAAATTTTAGCAAGAAGGTTTTGAGGCCAAGTTCAATTTGACGAATTTTAGTTGAAAAGTTCAAGTTTAGGTAGGCAAAGCTTTCCCTCTCAAATATCTCACAAAGGGATGAAAAGAATCCAAAATCGGCTCCATAGAACTGTTTGGAAAAATTTATCAAAATATCCCTCTAATTTTTGGAAATTCCCAAACTACCCCTCAAATTTCAACAATTCTCAAAATACCCTTTATCTATTTTGGTTGGATTCTTCAAGATTTTCTAATTTTATTCCGTTTTGTCAATTGAGATTTGTTTTGGCATGTAATTTGTCACAAATTACCTCTCAAAAAAGAGCAATTATGTTTAAAAATTATGAAGTAGATAGTCTCCCAAACGTACATAACCAACTCAATTCTAGTTTTAGCATCTTGTATTAATAGACAATCAATCTTCTTATGAAAAGCTACAAAAAATTTTAATCTTTGGAGAAACTTAATATCAAAACCAGAGGTATTTTGTAATGGAATTAGCCTATTCAACTTGAGAATAGCGGAAATTAATGAGAATACTTTCGAGAAATAACTTTGTGAGCATAGCGGGTAGACATAATTGAAGATAGCAACATAATCATAGCAATTAGTTAACTTGGCATGAACAATACTTTTGCAAGAGAGAGAATTTAGAGAACATGACAACAGTTGAGGACCGGATTTATGTGGAGCCGGTCCCCCCTCCAATAGGCATTTGTATTATGATTTCTCCCATTAAAAGAGACTTGTTACAATACATTCTTTGTGTTCCTTGTGACCTAGGTGATGCAATGAAGATGGAAAGCTTAATGCATCACAATCATAACATAACATGAACTTGAAGAAAGCTTTAATTGTCCCAAGCCTCAGTCCCAAGACCTCAAACACCTTCGAAGGTGGAGAGAGCTAGCAGGGAATGAGGGTAGTGAAGAGGAAGAAGAAACATTTCATAGGAGAAAGAACTAGTTCCTCACTTATCATACTCTTGTTGCTAGCATACATAATAGCATAGTAATGAAGAAGAAGGAGATGACAAGCTCAAGCATTGAAGCATGGATCTCGGTTGGATTTGCACTCCATAGCCAAGAGTGTTGGTGTAGGCTCTCAACCTCTACTTGCTTGGAGAGGGAGCTCTTGCACTTTGCATAGCACACAATGAGAGTGATTGTGAGTGTGTGTGGGTGACTATACCCCTCAAGCAAGCCCCTAGCTAGCTTGGGTCGACCCCCCCTTGTAGCTCATGCTTGAAGCTCATTGGACCCTCCTAGGCCTAGCCAATCATGAGCAGGAGGCATTACAAGTAGTAGGGGTAGCCTTGAGACAAGTGTCCCCCTTTCCTTTTTGAGAGAGAGGGCTAGATAAATGCTAAAACAATTAGATAATTCATGTAATTTATCATTGGACCCCTTTGAAGCTTAGCCAATAGGCTTCAAGCAGCACATGAAGGTAACATGGGTAGGGGCCTGACATGTGTCCTTGCTGCCTCTTCAAGTTGGGGCTTCCCTTGTGTGTGTGAGTGGGTGTTCTCTCTCTAGCCCCTAGGAAAAGGGCTCGCCCCCCCTCTTGTAGGAATGCTTTTGACTTTAGGTGATCAAGCACCTTACTCACCAAGCATGACAAAGCACTTGAACTAGGGGGTGTTCCCACAAGCATCTCAGGCAAGCTTCTCAAGGCACCTTAAGTACCTTAATCATGCAGCAAGTCAAGCACCTCAAGCATGGAGCCAGTCAAGCACCTCAAGAATCTTAATCAAGTACCTCAAGCATGAAAAACACCTCAAGCACGACAAGCACCTCAAGCAGGACAAGCACCTCGAGCTTGGGCCGGGTTCCCACCTCAAGCTCAGCCCTAGCTTACCTAAGGTCAAAGGACTTTTACACACATTTATTGGAGGTCTTCAATGAAGCTAACCCTAAGGTCTTATGCTCCATTGGTTAGCCTTGCTCTTTGATAGACCATCTCCCTTTTGGGCCCCTTTACCATTGGCCCCGTGTTGAGATAGATCTATAAGCACATATCTATATCTTAACACTTGTTCCCGTTTATTCTCCCACATTAAGTGATCAATTTAATATGAGAAAATCATTTGGGTTGGTTAGATATTAGATTTTATGACATTACCTCTCTCTTGAAATCATACTCGTCCTCGACTATGAGGTAGAAGAGATAAAGTCTTAGTCATTAGTCAATCGTACTTAGCGTGTAAAAGATCCCTTTTTACCCTACAACATCTTTCCAAGATGGATGACTAATCCATTTGGTGCTTGGGAGACATAGCTGCCGCAAGCATGTCTGCTCTTTAGTCCATTTCATTCTCCCGAAGTAGAGTGACAAATTCTACTTGGTGTTTGAGAGACGTCGTCATCACAAACATGATTCTAAGCATGCATACTAGTTAAGTTTGTGCACAATTAAAAAGAGGACTAGTCATATAAGACAAAAACATGAGTCATTTAAAAGAAATTTGTACATTTGCTTACTCTAATGTAGAATTGTAAGCATTGACAAGGTTCATACTATCCTTAAGTTGTACTCCTTGCATCCATTTAGCATCTTCAAAAGGATAATTTTTGAACTTAATAAGATACCGTCGGATTATCTTACCATGTCGTAGTACCTTGTCTTGATGCCGAAGGACAGCTTCGGGTTGTAGCACCTCTTCTTGGTCTTCGACTTCGGGAGGGTCTTCAATAATTGGTTCAATTGGTGGCTCTTCTTTGTAGGGCTTAAGTAAGCTTACATGAAAGGCATTTTGTATAAGCCAATGGTTGGGCAACTTGAGTTGATAAGCCGTCTCATTGATAGGCTTCAAGATTTGGAAAGGACCATAGTATCTTTTTGCTAGTTTAGCATAATACTTTTGCTGGCCCGTAGGATTTTTGCCCGTCGTTTGCCTTAATCGAGCCTTAGGAAACTTGAGTAAGACCCAATCATTTTCTTTGAACATTAAGGCTCTTCTGTGCTTATCAGTAGTAGCTTTTTGCCTTTGTTGAGAGATGGCTATAGCCTCCCTAATCTTTTGAAAAGATTCTTGTAGGTCACGGCTATACTCATCGGCGGCGAAGATCTTCCCATGTACTTTTAATAGCAAGGGACTTTTAGGTCTTCCCTCTATGATCTCGAAAGGTGCTTTCCCCGTAGAAGTATGTACAGTATTATTGTAAGCATACTCTACTAGCGGTAAATACTTTTCCCATTGTGAGCGTTGATCTACTTCGGTAACATAAGTTTTGAGTAGATCGAGTATCGTAAGATTGGCTATCTCACTTTGGCCATCCGTTTGTGGGTGATAGGCCGAAGAGAAATTCAATCTTGTTCCTAGATTTTCAAAGAGACCTTTCCAGAAATTACTGGTCATTCTAGGATCTCTATCTGACACGATGGATGTGGGTAATCCATGGTGCTTGAATATCTGAGATATGAAGAGAGTTGCCATTTGGTGTGCCTTAATAGTCTTTTTGACAGGAATGAAATGTGCTTGCTTGCTAAACCTGTCGACTATTGTCCATATTCCTGTATTCCCATGGATAGACTTGAACAATCCAAAGATGAAATCCATGGATATACTCTCCCATGGTGAATTTGAAATAGGCAATGGCTGGAGTAATCCAGGTTGCTTCCCTCTATCATACTTGGTCTTTTGGCATACTACACATTTTGAAACATACTCTTGTATGTCCACTTTCATGGTAGGCCAATAGAAATACGTCTCTACTCCTCGGAGAGTAGGTTGAATACCTCTATGCCTTGCATATGGAGGAGCATGGGATTCATACATAACCTTCTCACGAAGGGAATGAGTAACACATAGCCTATTGCCGTGGAGAAGATAACCATCCTGCAAGGTGAATGGTTCCTCTTTCTTCCCCAAAGCAAGGGCTGACATTATGTCTCTAAAGTCAGGGTCAGTAGTATACTCATCTATCATAGAGGATAGATCATTGTGAGTAGCTATAGACACCGCATTAACTTTTGGTCGTCGTGAAAGTGCATCGGCAACTTGATTGTGCTTACCAGCTATGTGAGCAATATGGAAATTAAATTGCGAAAGAAAATTTGCCCACCTCATTTGTTTGTCGGAAAGCTTGGTTTGCGTCATGAAATACTTGAGACTTTGGTGGTCGGTTCGTAGGATAAATGGAGTCCCCAATAGGTAGTGCTTCCATGTGTCTAGGGCATGTAAAATAGCTAAAAGCTCTTTCTCATAAATGCCCAAGACTCGTTCATCACCATTGAGCCTTCGGCTCTCATATGCTATGGCATGCCCTTCTTGAAGAAAAAACGCTCCAAGGTAATCACCACAAGCATCACATTGGACCTCAAATGGCTTTGAGAGATCCGGAAGCACGAGGACTGGTTGGGAAGTAAGCTTCTCTTTGAGTTTTTCAAAAGCATTTTGCTCCTTAGCAGTCCATACAAACTTAACGTTCTTTTTAGTTAAGTCGTGTAGTGGTCCTGCTACTTGAGAGAATTTTGCTATGAAGCGTCTATAGTATGCACAAATACCAATAAAGCTTCTTAGCTCATGTAGATTTCTTGGGTTAGGCCATGCTTTTATTACCTCTAACTTTGATGGATCCATTTGGATACCATCTTTAGAGATAATATGACCTAAGTATTGAATCTCTTGAAGGAAGAATTCGCTTTTCTTTTGGTTGAGATAAAGCTTGTTCTCCCTCAATGCTTGAAAAATCACTTGGAGATGCAGCTTATGTTCCTCCAAAGACTTGGAGTAGATGATGATATCATCAAAGAACACTCCAGTGAATTTTCGATATGGTCTAAAAATTTTCTCCATCAAACGATTGAACGTAGCTGGTGCATTAGTCAAGCCAAAAGGCATGACTAGATATTCATAAAGACCAAACGTTGTGTGAAACGCGGTCTTTAAGATATCTTCATCCACTATACTTATTTGATGATAGCCACTCTTAAGGTCAATCCTACTGAAGTAGGTAGAGCCTTGTAGCTTATCAAACAGATCTTCTACTCGAGGTACGGGAAATCTGTTTTTGATAGTGATATGGTTTAGTGCTCGATAGTCCACACACATACGGTATGTACCATCTTTCTTTTGCACTAAAAGGACTGGAGAACAAAAGGGAGAGGAACTAGGCCTCACCATCCCTTTGTCTACCAGCTCTTGTACTTGCCTCATGATCTCCTCTTGTTGAGCTTGTGAGACTCGATAAGGAGGCTTGTTAGGTGGTGAGCTTCCAGGAAGGAGCTCAATACGATGGTCATCATCCCCTCGTTTTGGAGGTAAGTCCATAGGGATATCATCGATGAACACATCTTGGAATCCTTTTAGAAAATTAGACAAGTCTAACTCTTCTTGATTCCTATCATTTACATTTGATGAAACATTAGTATCTTTTGGAGACTCCTTGACAAAAATCATGTACGCAGAAACTGAGCTCTTCATTGACTTATCAAAAGAAAGAGGATTTACAAGTGGAATAGTGCGACCACGCTCACTAGCATCTATATACATGTTCTTTCCCCTGTAAGTGAAGTAAATTCTCCTTTCAGGGAACTTCATGTTGGCAGCCATGCGATCAAACCTATTGATGGCCAACTCTATTGATATGAAGTTAAGAGTAGAGCCAGGGTCAAACAAGATGAAGGCATCATGCTCTCTTACCTTTCCCCAAGCATAGGAGAGTGATGATCCTTTGCAATGAGCATCCTCTTTTGGAGCTTCGATGGTGGAAGCTCTAGGAGTCTCATTGCGAGTATTCTTCTTGGGGCAAGAATGATAGCCATGTCCTTGCTCTCCACACTTGAAACACTTATGGTCCTTGCAAAAAGCTTCAAGCTCTTTAGGAGAGAGTTTGTTTTTACCTTTGTAAACTCCCTTCTCCTTGGACCGATTGTTGTTGT
The DNA here is from genome assembly GCF_014529385.1 of Adiantum capillus-veneris. Lineage (NCBI taxonomy): Eukaryota > Viridiplantae > Streptophyta > Polypodiopsida > Polypodiales > Pteridaceae > Adiantum > Adiantum capillus-veneris. The sequence continues at coordinate 17,858,330 of NC_140945.1, read as the reverse complement.
TGTTGTTGTTGTTGAAAGTGCCTTGGGAATTATTTTGAGCATTGGATTTCCCCTTTGCATCATTTTTATCTTTGTTTTCCATGGGCTTGACATTACGTCTAGCCCCTCGATGGAAATTGATGCGTGAAGCAACCATGGTGTGGTGGATTACTTTGGTAATAGTACCGGGCCGTTGAGAGTTGATGTATTCGGCCATCTCTTCAGGTAATCCCGCACAGAATTGCTGTCTTTGCTCGGCAAAGTCTATCTTTTGAAAGACAGTAGCTTTGAGATGTAAATCCCAAAACTTGTCTACATACTTGTTGATAGACTCATGAGAGAGAAGCTTCAAGGCGCGCCATTCGATAAGAACTTTATCTTTAGTATCGCTTGGCAGAAATTGCTTCATGATGGAAACTCGTAGAGTTTTCCATGTCTTTGGGGCTTCTCCATTGCCACGAAGGCTAGCCCACCATTGACAAGCTGATTTTTGGAAGTGCATAGCTACATGACGTAGCTTGGAGGACTCTGTGAAGCCCTCGTCCCCAAAGGCCGCGTCAAATTTCTGGATGAAGGCCAAGACTTTGTCGGTAGTACCAAAGGTGCCATCGTAGGTGAGAAAAGAGATACTCTTTCCTCCCTCCTTGAACTTTTTTAGCTTTTGTGACCTTCGCCATGCAGGAAATGATTTGCGATGTCCTCCCCTCTTGTATTCTCTAGGAGAATAGCCATAATTTTCATCCAAAGAGGAGGAAGGTGAAGAAGAAGGAGAAGAGGGTGAGCTCTTCCTATCCCTTTTCTTCCTTTGTTTCCTCTCTTGCCTTTCAGAGTGATGAGGAGAAGGACTATGGGTTTCTCTTTTCCTCTTGGGAGGAGTAGGCGATCGTCTAGACCGCCTTCTTCGTGGAGCCACATCTTCAGAAGAACTTAGACTTTCATTTCTTTCTTTCTCTTTGGATTCCTCCTCTCGAATGGGAGAGAGTCTTCTTTTGGGGGTCTCTTCAAGAGGCCTCCCAAACTCTCTCTCCTCTTGGAGAGGAAGGGAAATTCCATAGGCACGAAATTGTTGAGTAACTTCGGCTTGCAAGGTAGGGTTGCCCATAGCTTGTTGCAACCTAGTCACAAGATAATTCACAAACATGGGAGCATCATCATTAGCACCTTCATGTGCAAAATCAAAGCTATCAATGTTCATTCTACTCTCTTGATTATTGTCAGCCATGTTAACAAAATTTTATATATGTACTTAGTGTATGCTTTGGCAATTCAAAACCTTAGTTGCCACTCCTCTTAGCCTTTGAAAATTGGCTCTTAAGTATCTACACCCACGGCTCAAAGTGGTTAATTATAGAGAGTAGAGGAGTAGGTCTAACATAGCAGAGTTGCCAAGGGCTAGCTCCTTTCGGACTTCTTATGGCTCAATAATGGAAAAGCCGTAGGCAAGTCTAAAAAGACTCCATTATTAAGTCCAAAGCTCCCGAGGTGTGCACCATCCCCCACATAGTGGGCTTAACAAAACCGATATTAGATCCCAGTTCCACTTACCCTATTATAATTAACAACATCAACCATTTATAGGCTACTTAAGGACCTCTCTTCTTAAGAAAGAAAAGAGAAACCAAATGCTCTGATACCAATGTAATGGAATTAGCCTATTCAACTTGAGAATAGCGGAAATTAATGAGAATACTTTCAAGAAATAACTTTGTGAGCATAGCGGGTAGACATAATTGAAGATAGCAACATAATCATAGCAATTAGTTAACTTGGCATGAACAATACTTTTGCAAGAGAGAGAATTTAGAGAACATGACAACAGTTGAGGACCGGATTTATGTGGAGCAGGTCCCCCCTCCAATAGGCATTTGTATTATGATTTCTCCCATTATGAGAGACTTGTTACAATACATTCTTTGTGTTCCTTGTGACCTAGGTGATGCAATGAAGATGGAAAGCTTCATGCATCACAATCATAACATAACATAAACTTGAAGAAAGCTTTAATTGTCCCAAGCCTCAGTCCCAAGAACTCAAACACCTTCTGAGGTGGAGAGAGCTAGCAGGGAATGAGGGTAGGGAAGAGGAAGAAGAAACATTTCATAGGAGAAAGAACTAGTTCCTCACTTATCATACTCTTGTTGCTAGCATACATAATAGCATAGTAATGAAGAAGAAGGAGATGACAAGCTCAATCATTGAAGCATGGCTCTTGGTTGGATTTGCACTCCATAGCCAAGAGTGTTGGTGTAAGCTCTCAACCTCTACTTGCTTGGAGAGGGAGCTCTTGCACTTTGCATAGCACACAATGAGAGTGATTGTGAGTGTGTGTGGGTGAGTATACCCCTCAAGCAAGCCCCTAGCTAGCTTGGGTCGACCCCCCCTTGTAGCTCATGCTTGAAGCTCATTGGACCCTCCCAGGCCTAGCCAATCATGAGCAGGAGGCATTACAAGCAGTAGGGGTAGCCTTGAGACAAGTGTCCCCCTTTCCTTTTTGAGAGAGAGGGCTAGATAAATGCTAAAACAATTAGATAAATCATGTAATTTATCATTGGACCCCTTTGAAGCTTAGCCAATAGGATTCAAGCAACACATGAAGGTAACATGGGTAGGGGCCTGACATGTGTCCTTGCTGCCTCTTCAAGTTGGGGCTTCCCTTGTGTGTGTGAGTGGGTGTTCTCTCTCTAGCTCCTAGGAAAAGGGCTCGCCCCCCCTCTTGTAGGAATGCTTTTGACTTTAGGTGATCAAGCACCTTACTCACCAAGCATGACAAAGCACTTGAACTAGGGGGTGTTCCCACAAGCATCTCATGCAAACTTCTCAAGGCACCTTAAGTACCTTAATCATGCAGCAAGTCAAGCACCTCAAGCATGGAGCCAGTCAAGCACCTCAAGCATCTTAATCAAGCACCTCAAGCATGACAAACACCTCAAGCACGACAAGCACCTCAAGCAGGACAAGCACCTCGAGCTTGGGTTGGGTTCCCACCTCAAGCTCAGCCCTAGCTTACCTAAGGTCAAAGGACTTTTACACACATTTATTGGAGGTCTTCAATGAAGCTAACCCTAAGGTCTTATGCTCCATTGGTTAGCCTTGCTCTTTGATAGACCATATCCCTTTTGGGCCCCTTTACCATTGGCCCCCTGTTGAGATAGATCTATAAGCACATATCTATATCTTAACACTTGTTCCCGTTTATTCTCCCACATTAAGTGATCAATTTAATATGAGAAAATCATTTGGGTTGGTTAGATATTAGATTTTATGACATATTTTGAGAATTTATGGCAAAAAATGGAGAGAAATTTGGGATTTTTTAAAATTTGAGGGGTATGTTGGTAATTATCCCAATTATTTTCCAGAGCACTGGTGAATTCTTATAGTAGAAACAAAATAGAGGTCTACTCACATATGTGCATTAAAGGCCTCTGCCCTATATTTCAATTGAAGATCGATATCACGATCAAATTGGTAGTTGAGGCTGTTTAAGAAATCTACATTGCTTGGGCTGTTTTGGCCGGTCTTTGTGCCAGATATGAGGCATCATGAAGTTTTTGATGAGCATCACATTTTGCTATATCTTGGGTCGCATTTATTGATTATGGAGGGAAGAGACACAAAGAAATGGAGGCGGAGGGAGCAGGCTATCTTGCCCGTTATTGGTTTCTTTCAAAAATGAAAGAGCGGGATAGATAGATAGTTAGACACAATACCTTCTTTGGGAACTTTGGCTCATAACGGGACAAATTCTTGGGACCATTACAAGGATTTGTGCTTCCAACAGTGCAACATAGAAGGGGCTGCATTCCCTGAGGAAGGCCTTCAACACAAGCCCATGAGGGTGTCCAACATCACTCATTTGAGAGGATTCGGAGTGTATTATACCTGATTGGTGGCAGCTACATGCCTGCCCAGGTTGCTCTGCAACTTCACTGTGTAGTATTTGTATTGAGGTCGACCAGGTCTGCAAGCTTCATGTCACGAGGATTTGGGTGAACTGTGCTCTTCATTGCATGCAGTTCTCATGTACTCCCAACTGTGATGCACTAGCCGCTCCAAGTTTTTGACAAAGGATCCATAGAGCTTGCATCTCGATGTGGAATGCCTCAACCCCTGTCTTACACCTCGTTGACTAGCCCTTGATGTAAGTGTGGCGGGTGAGATCCACATTGTACTTGAAAAAGGACACCAAAGTAGGAGGATCCTCAAGAGAGGAGGCATAGAGGTCCACCCTCCCAAATCAAACCACCACTATAGAAAAACCTGTCCTTTGAGTATCGACCACAACTTATGCAGTTTCCCTGGCATACCATGTACAAGAGACCAAACCTGCTGGCCTAGACATCCAAAACAGCCTGTGCAGACAGTAAGCTCACTGGAAAAGAGAGAAGCACCCTACTATGTCCTGAATGGTTTGTAAGGTGTCATTGAGCCTGCAAGGGCACCCGCCATGGAGTTGCTTTGGTGATCCCAAGCGACATTGCTTGAACCGCGGTAATGCACTCCGTGAGGGTGTATCATAAATGTTCCATGGGTAGCTTTTACTGACCCATTTCCTCAACTCCTTTTATCAAAGGAAAAGGCCGAAAATTTGAAACCAGCTTCTTAGGTGATCCATTGTGAGAGATCGAGCTCAAATCGCGTTCCCTGAACGAGGATGGGTGCTCTTGTAGGTGCAAAGCTTTAGCGACCCATTGCTCACCAACAGAAAGCATTACATCGGAAACATTATGGAAGGGAAGACACTTGCAAGAATACAAAAACACAAGACCATGGATGCAAACACCCAAGAACAAAAGACACATCCGTAGATGTGAACAAACAAAAACAAATGAGAATCACGGCCGACAGATTAAGGGGGCCCGGGGGGAAAGGAATGAGGAAATGGGGGCACTCCATAGTGCAACCACTGAGGGCTCTTGTTGAGGTCTATCAGCCTCCATCTGTAGCCTCACAATATGCCTGTCTAAAGCTTGTTGGGGGGAGGGTAGTCAACCAAGGCATACCCACACCATGACAAGCAAGTTGCAGGTGCATGACATTTCAACCAGCCATGTGGTATTCTTGATGGGAAGCAAGAAATATGGCATGCCCACACCCATGATCGTGGCTATGCTGGTTGCCTTAGAGGCAAGAAAAAAGCATGCTGGAGTGTGGAATCACGCATGGAGCGAGAAAGTCATGGTGAGTAGCAATGTCATCTTGTGCTGTCGGAAGAAATCTATGCATGCACTAGTGAGGCAAGGCCTGATTCCTGAACCACATTTCACTTCATGCATCCAAAAGCCCATCAATACATAAGCCTCATCCTAGACCTAGAGTCGTCAAACGCTCTCACACAAGGAAAGGGCGAGGGCAAAACATACATACCTGCAGAAAACGTCTGTGCAGATGGGAAGCAAAAACACTAAGGAGAGAACTCGGGCTCCGGAGGTGGAAATGTAGCAAGAGGATAAGAGAACTACAGGCTATAGAGCTGAATATGTGGCAGAGAAGGAGTTGTCCTGTGCTGGGTTGCAAGAGGCCAGAAAGGGATTTAGGCCTAGTGCCATGACCAACAGAGGGTCACGAAGGAGCTACCAATTGAGGCCGGAAAGAGAGGAGTTGCTCGTCATGCAAGGCGTGTGAAGAAGAGCTGGATCCTGGAGTAGAAGCTACGATTGAAGCCTCTTGCAACTTGGCCACCTTCCTCAGTATCCTACTGCAGTCCTGAGAATAGTCACCTATGTCATGTCCAGCACCAGCTCAGTGAACCCCAAGGCCAGATCTGACGTCCGTAGTCTGCAGTTTTGCAACACATCGAGATCCGCCATGCCTGTGGCTTGCAGCAAGTCGAGATCTATCGTCCGAAGGATGCTATTCTATAGCACATCAAGATACGCCAGCGCAAATAACACCAATGAGACGCCCTTGCGCCCTGTAGCATTCCAATATCCATGGCCAACGGTGTCGCTCATAGGTCGATCCTTCTACACCAAGTAAAGAACCCTCAGCAAATACACCATCACTGCAAGCCGCACCTACAAAACATTGAAACCCATCAACATTGCAAGCCACAAACAAAATAACAAACACGCATTAAAAGAAACCCTTCCCCACCATAGCGAATCAAACTGCCAACCCCAACACCTGCGTGTTTGCAAGCACATCTGCACAAGCAAGTGCCACCCAAATGGGAAAATCCATGGAAAAATCATGAAAAGAGCACATTAGAGACAATGTCATCCAGAGGGCCAGGGAGGGATAACAGAAGAGATTAGGGGAATGAAGCATGAAAAGGCTTTTTGGCCTTACCCTCCTTTCTGGCAGCCTGCTTTCTCTTCTTCAAGTTGCTACAAGATTAGAAAAACAATTGTCATGCATAAATCCGTTGACATTTAACTGGAACATGCAATTTCATATCTGTGCAAGTATAACAAACAATCCTATTGGAAAAACTACACATATGAAGGAAAAATGTGCATAACTGACAAAGAAGATGATGCAAAAGTACACTGGAATCAATCTTCTCAATAAATTGTAACGGGGTCTTGAAGTTACTCATGAATATGTGAAATTGGGGCAAAAAGGTACATAAATTCTTGCAAAGTCTGGTATTTTCAAAGGAAGCCAGAGTCATGTCATACGGTTTCTTTCTCTCCTCATCCCTGATGTAAACAATTTTGCTGTAGAGGGAAGGTGGAGGCGACTTCAAAACCACAAAGCATTCGGGAGTTCTCCTTGCTAATTCTCAAAAAATGTGGGCCTTCCATTAGAGGTGACTGAGGTTCTTCTACTTTACGTAAATAAAACTAGTGTATATTGCCACATTAAGGTCGCCCCTCACACGAAAGAAGGAAAAAACCAGTCATAAGATGTTCATTGACGATTGCACAATTTTCATTTGCATCCAAACTGCACGTACTTTGGAAAAAATGATGTTGTTGTTCTTCCCAAATGACCTCTACTCTACTCGAAAGATGTCCACCTGAGTATCAAGATATTTGCGTCTCTCAAATCATATTATGTACAAATTCTGTGTTAGAACTTCAACAAATTGAAAATGTGCATATAAAATTGTTCTGTATGCACTAGAACAGCTTTTTGTGAGGCATACTGACAAAGAATTTCTACTAAACAACTCTGCGTGTTAGAGCTACGAAAATGAGAGAGTGAATTCAGATCACATACGTTTCGTCCGCCTGCTTGGAGAGCCCACTCTTCCCCTTGGCTCCTTTCATCTCACAACCTGCAGAGACAACCCACATAATGAAATCAAACAGAGAAAGCAACCAACTGTAAATAGAACGTAAGTAGAAGATAGTGAAGCAGGAAGAACGCCATGGGAGCTTGCAAAGCAAAAGATGAAAGGTAGAAGGGAAACAGGGAATGTGAGAAAACAGAGGTGGGCGGTGTTAATTGAGAGCCAAATCGAGCAGGGGAAAACACATAGAAGAGCAGAAGAGAGAGCTTGCGAGATGAAGAAGGAACTTTTAAAAATGGTGGGTTTTAAAATTTTAAGAGAGATCCCTCAAAAGATTAAATCAACTAGTGAGAGAGCCCTCAAAAGATCCTCTTAACCCTACCTCCACATCCAATCAAAACACGACACACACAATAATGACTCTATCACTTTACTACCAGACAATTACTTTTCTTGAAATTTTGCAATCTTTAGCATTTAGCCTCCAACGCTTTCAATGTTTCATGCTTTAAAAGGCAACCCAAAATACTTAATATTTCAAAACTCAAGACATGTCCATCATTAGAGTTACACACTTTTCATTTAAATGAGTGCCCACTATCTTATTTCAACCAATCAGCATTTTTGACCTATCAAAAAATGTTTGAAAATAAAACTCGATCTTTTTCTCTATTTTAGTCAGCAAAAAGAGAAGGCATCCCTATAGCCTTTGCCCTTTGGGCAGGCCAAAAAACCAAGAAACATACGTACTTCAGTCTAGGTGCACCCACATTGGAAGGGGGCAATTCCAAGAATGATTATTTTGACCTTGGTTTTACAAGTCTTCTCATTTACACACAAGTGAATTGAGGACACTGTCCTTCTTATGTAAGCGTTTTATGTAAATGGAATACTAAAAGAAATCGGATGAATATGAGTGTACAAACTATATTGCCAACTCGCTTGAGTATTTTCAATGGGCCCCAACATCTAAGAAGTAGCTAGATGGATGACTAGTTTTTAGCCTTTCAAAGGTTTTAGAATATGTAAGAATAGCTCTTCTTGACATTTTGTGAAAGTGGAATAAATTCATCACTTGACAGCTATTAGAATTCCAGAGTCAGATACTAAATATCGTGTCACATCAGATAAACAGATTAGGCTTCAAAAGACCATACGGAAAAGTCAAATAGACAACTAAGACAATTGGAATTAGAGATTTAGATTCATAAGCTAGTTCAAGAGTACAAGTCTAGAAGTTCAATGGTACAACACTTAGTGCTCATAAGCGCTATAAAGTGTATAACGACTAGTTGCAAGAGATACAAGAGTTCCAATCTATTGATAGATCAATTGATCGACAGACTGAACCCCTAAAATTGAAGTAATAGGGCCTATCTAAAGGCACCAATAATATTTGACATGTTGCACGATCATACACGGTTTGGTACTTTCGATAGGTAACTTGTCAATGTAATTCCCATGTAGGCTATCTCTAGGGGCACGTTCCCATTTGCTACATCCTCCTCCCCTTCCTTGAACTTTTGTATATTTCACAATTTCAAACATCAAGTGTGACTTCATCTTTTGTGCTTTCCTTTCTTCTTGTGTCTAGGGATTTCTTATTTTTAGTCTGTTGTACGTTCTGAACCAGTGGTTAAGTAAATTTGGTCATGACTTGGTGTTGAGAAGTACTGGACTAGGTGGCATTCTCCTTTCAGATGATTCGATATACAGCCTCCTTCTCTAGCTGCTTTCTTGGGAAAAAACCCTAAATTTTTTAGTATGCAGTCAAAGACGAACATTTGGTATTCAACCACAATAGTATCCCAACAATATTCAAAGCTCAACATGATGGGGAGGAGTTAGATGTTGAGGGCTTTGGTAGGTACAAGGTGAAAAGACACATAGGGGGGAACCTAAAGACACTAAAATGTATGTACAATGACTACATGGGTGTAGCAAAGGAGTTGAATCCCGCTAACTAGAACAAAGCCCCAAATAGACACTCTAAAGATCCAAAATTTCAAGTTGTTTTAGATATTCCCCTTTTAAATGTCCACCTCTACACACTGAGGTGAGTTTCAAATTTTTACAGCACTAAGTTTACCCACGTTTGTTTTGAGAATTGTTATGTCGATGGAGGGGGAAGGATGATCATAGATCCATGACACAATCCAACCCTCTGATTGCTCACCCCCCCCCCCCCCCCCCCCCCCCCCCCCCCGCTTGCCTATCTTTCACTCTTAGACCCATTTGTAGAACGGGTTGCACACAAGTTCTTTCGTAACTAGATAGTGTATCATTTTGGTCTCATTGGTCATTTACTTTTTTTGGTTTGTTTAAAATATCCAAATTTTTTTCTCTCTCACTCTCTCTCCATTTATTTTTCTCTTTCTCTCTATTTCTCTCCAAAACATCCTTTCTATCTCTATCAGTTAATTCATCGCATATGTCATTTGGGTCTTTCAAAGAAATTAAAAAAAAAACAATTCAGATATGTTTTCTCTCTCACTCTTTCCATCTCTCTCTCTCTCTCTCACTCACACACACACACACACACCCACACACACACACACACACACACACACACACACACACACTAAAAAACCCTTTCTCTCTCTCTTTGTAAAACATTCTCTCTCGCTCAGTCACTCACACACAAACACACACATAACACAGTACTATCATCATACGAGTGTGTGTGTGTGTGTGAGAGAGAGAGAGAGAGGGGGGGGGGGGGGAAGAGAGAGAGAGAGATATATATATATATAGAGAGAGAGGGAGAGAATACATATCACGCAAGAAATGCATGTGTGTGTGTGTGTGTGTGTGTGGTGTGTGTGTGTGTGTGAGAGAGAGAGAGAGAGAGAGCGAGAGAGAATACATATCGCACCAGGACCATGTGTGTGTGTGTGTGTGTGTGTGTGTGTGTGTGTGTGTGTGTGAGAGAGAGAGAGAGAGAGAGAGAGAGAGAGAGAGAGAGAGCTCCCGGGTTCACCTCTTAGACATGTAAGTTACCATGTGAGTTCAAATGAATGGATTTTTTAGTTGTCAAAATTTTAAAATTTTAATAGAATAACATTAACAGAAGAAGTTTTTTAATTGATTCTAGAGAATTCATAAGTTTTTGAAGCAAAAGGGGCCATTTTTTTTTACCTTGAGCATGTAAGTAAAGGGGTGTTTTTAATACCCTTTGAACACACGTTATATGAATAGTTTCTTAAAGGTGTACCCCCTAAAGAAAAAGAGAGAGAGAGAGAGAGAGAGAGAGAGAGAGAGAGAGAGAGAGAGAGAGAGAGCTCCCGGGTTCACCTCTTAGACATGTAAGTTACCATGTGAGTTCAAATGAATGGATTTTTTAGTTGTCAAAATTTTAAAATTTTAATAGAATAACATTAACAGAAGAAGTTTTTTAATTGATTCTAGAGAATTCATAAGTTTTTGAAGCAAAAGGGGCCATTTTTTTTACCTTGAGCATGTAAGTAAAGGGGTGTTTTTAATACCCTTTGAACACACGTTATATGAATAGTTTCTTAAAGGTGAGAGAGAGAGAGAGAGAGAGAGAGAGAGAGAGAGAGAGAGAGAGAGAGAGAGAGAGAGAATACATATCGCAATGGGGGTGCATGCGTGTGAGAAAGAGAGAGAGATAATATAACTTGGAACAAGTGCATGTGTGTGTGTGTGAGAGAGAGAGAGAGAACCTCTATGAATATTCATCGACACACAGTGCATCACCATGTCTCGTGTTAGTTCTTGCATCTCTGTTCCGAGAATATCTGATCGTGTCACTGCATCATTACATGAGTGCTCGTGTCTCGCATCATGTACCCTCTGCTCATGGATATGGAGTGCTCTTGCTCTCCCACACTCACTCACTTAGAATCTGTCTCTTTCACACTTGAACTCAAGTAATGAGTTCGAGATATTGGCCACAATATGTCAAGTGAGAATTATTTTTCTTAATTAATATAATTAACTCGGCAAGGTATAAGACGAACGTTTATTTTCCACATAAATGGTCGAGCTACGTGGCAGATTAAGCCATGTAACTCGTCAAATACCAAGGCCAAGCTGTGTGTCAAGTTTCATCACATTTTGCCGCTAAGGTACATGGATCACGATCCATGTTACTTTGTGACAGGTTGAGATGAGATTTGCACCATAGCTAGAGTTGGTTACAAGGAGTCTAATGGTCATTTCAAAATTAAATTTAAACTTGATTTGAGGATTTTGCAAACAAAATTGGATTTTTTGCCAAAAGCGTGATAATTTTCGTCGATTCTAGATTTTTGACTAAACAGAGCGGTTGTGAACTCATAGCCACCAAGTCTTTTTTGTACAGATTGCAAAGACTAGAGTATTGCAGCTTGAAGTGATTTTGATTTAAAGATTTAAAAGCGATTTAGAGGTAACAGGTCAAGGTTTTGCAATAGTGCTTTCTCTTGATGTATATGAGATGAGGCAAATAATATCCGAGTAGAACCCCTGCTATAGGAGACTAGCTTAGCCATATTTTCATAGAAGAGGGTGTGAATCAGGGGCCGCTGCCAACCTTAGAGCCAATTCCTAAGGAAAGTTTGCCTGATACTTCATCAAAGAGATCTTACATTTACATGGGTGAGGGATTCAAAAGTGAGAGTTCTAAAGAGGGGACAAAAATGGGAGCAAGATCATTCCAACCCACACTAACCATGAAACTGTTGCACTTGAAATATCAATTTGAGACAACCAGGGTGAAAAATTTAAAAAGACGTTATGAATGACTATTGGCTAAAGTTAGAAGAGAGACCTCATGAGTTCAAGGACATAGTGTCTATGGATTTAGTGGTGATTAATACTTTGATGACAAGGGAGAAATGTATCTAGTTGTGCAAAATTCCTATATTGTGGACAAATGAATATTAACAAGTACCAAAGACAAGGTTGACATAGAACCGGAGGATAAGCTGCCTAAGTTGGATATTCCTAAAGTGAAACTAAGGCAATTGAATGAGACGACTCGAGTCAACATGGATGACACTCATGTGGGGTTGTACAAGCATGAGAATGGAAATAAAACTCTCTACTATAAGTGTGACAAACCCTACATCAGAGTTGTTGGAGCAAAATTGCTTGTATGTTTTTACATATATAGAAGGAAAAGATACCCCTGTAATCATGTTTAATAAGTATGGGCAAAGATACTCTGCTATAGGCCATGAGGATCTAGAGAGGTTTTCATACCTTTGGAGGCACACTCCATCAATATTATGTCACTACAAGCACATTTAGACCTATTGTATTAGAAACCAAACCAGAAATAGAAAAGGCGAGTCCTGAAAGAACGAGGGTTGAAGACTTGTTTAGGCGGCCATAGTTTTCAGTATCAAGGCAATGAGATCCTTGACTGTGAGGGTTCACATGACTACACACAAGGCAGTGAGGCTCGGAGCACAATCTATACGACAAGAGTTCCAAAAACCTGGACGAAGGCTAGAGATGTGCGACTAGACGAGAGAGCCATAGAGAGAACTCTAACTAGAGGTCCTAGTGGCCCGTGGGGGTTACAAGGCTAGAGATGTTCTGGTAAGAGAACCTGGAGTTGTAAGAATGTTTTTTGAAACATGATGGATGCAACTAATTCAAGTGGCCAAGTGTGTTGCTAAGAAGTACAATGGGTCGGGAGATCCATATGCACATGTTTCACTCTTTAAGCAAGTCTTTAGAGCTGAATAAGTTGCAAATTTCCATACTCAGTACGAAGGATTTGGGTTGACTTTGGAAGGAACAACATTAACATGTTTCCAATCATTGAATAGCAGAGATTTTCCCAATATAGAAGGACAACTTCTATGGGATTTTGTTGAATAATTCTCAAAGAGGGGAATCAAGCACAATACAATGTCCTAAATCTACGCTTTTGACACTAGTTCTATAATCGAACACTCAAGTGTCGTGAGACACTAAACTGTTTCATTTTTCAAGCCATATTGCTAGTACTTGATCCATTTTCAATGTTAACTAGTAGTCTCTCTTGCTTAACTAGTTTTGGATTTTTTAGACATATCATGGAAACATCTTTTCCTTCCTTGAAATGATGCATATAAATTTTCAATTATTGCATTGGTATCCAAAAGCTTTGAAATAATTGGATTGGAAACATTCACTAGACCTATGCTCCTTTGATTTGCATTTCATACGCCAATTCTCTAATTTTCCTATTGAAGGTTTGATCTTAGATATCTGCTTGGATAGTGCCTCAATGTTTTTAGTCTAGGCTCCTTTCTTCCTATTCTTGGATGTTTCTTCTAAATTACTATTTCAAGAGCTAGAATAGGTTGACAATCCCTCAAAAGGTGATTTACATGAAATAGAACTCTATTTCCCTTCTCAACCTTTCTCTTTCTTAGCTTGTTGCTCTACTTTCAGAGCTCTTTGCACCAAATTATTAAACTTTTTCCTCGGTGCTAATACTTCCTATTCTCTTAATTTATTGCTTTTAATCCACGCAAAAACCATGCACGCATGCAATTTTCTAATTGTGGCTCATTTGGCTACCTCGTTATCTCCTTAATTTACCCACATAACTCCAGATAGATTGTGTATCCTATGTGATTTTGCTGATTTTGTAGAGGATATCCTCATCTTTATGCTTTTCACACACTCCTGCAAGAAATCCTTCTTCAACTTATTTATAAGTTTTGAGCTTGCAGACTAGGTAGTGATAGTATCATTTTCTTATTGCCCCAAGAGATCCACTCCTCATAGAAAAAGATATGCTACCTACAAGTAAATTTTTTGAGAAAACCCCCTAGCATGACTAGTATATAGCAGCAACAGCCCCCCTTTCTTACTCTTATAAGAGTTTTCAAAATACCATAGCAAATCACATGGCCAAAAAGACATTGAGTGCTATCATTATCACAAAAAGGGTCACATAAAAAAGATTGTCAAAAGTAGAAACAAGAAAAAGGTAAGACAAGAATCGGGAAGAAGGAAAGACTAAAGGAAGCGGTAAAAAGATTAAAGAGATCAATAATGTTTTTGTTGAAGATTCTAATGGAGACATTTATCTCGCATATGCCATGGATTTAGCTTTTTTGGTTGCCATTGATGACTATGCTTTACATGATTGGGTTCTTGACTTAGGTGCATTGTTTCATGTGACTCCTCATAGGAAGTGGTTCAGTACATATGATGCAGTCCGTAAAGGTCGTGTTCATCTTGGTGATGATGTTGCTGTTACCATATACATGTGGTAGTGATGTGTGTGAACACACTAGGATCGCAGGGGCATTTTTTTCCCTCTTTAGGAGGTTTTTCCCCCCGTGCATTGTATATACGCCCATCACTCTAGGACTATTTGCCTTTCCATTGCACACTAAGTAATACACTCTCTATTGTGTGCCTTGAGCTTCCTTCATCTTCTCCAAGCTGTGTGTGTTGCTCTGCAATCCTAATTCCAACAATTGGTATCAGAGCAGGTCACGTCCTCCCGGGCTTAGTCGCCAGTTGCTCCAGCACACGCCTGCTCACTTTCTCCGATTTCAATGAGCTTTGGCAAGCGTTCGTAGGTCGACAATATTTTGAGAGAACTCGTAGAGCTCGATCTGCTCAGAATTTTGATTTGGGCTCATTTCGGCCTCCGTTTCCACTACAGTCAGTACTGCACAGGCTGTTTCGTCATTTTGTGCAAAATTTCTGTCAGTGTCGTTTTCTGCATAAGAGGTGCCTTATAGTCTTCTAAGGTTTGTGCTATATAGCACAGGTTGTTCCCGCTCCGTTTCTCCTATTTTGTGGCAGTTTTTACATCAGATGCAGCATTTACCATGGCTGACAACAACAACACAGATGTGTTCAAGATGTTTGCTGCTGAGGACAGGTTGGATGGTGACAACTACCCTATGTGGGCTTATATAATGCAACATGTTCTTGTGTCAAAGGGTGTCTGGAACATTGTGCAGGGCATTGATGTACGTCCGAGTTCTGAGGATGTAGGAGATGTTGAGGATGT
This sequence comes from Adiantum capillus-veneris, assembly GCF_014529385.1. NCBI lineage: Eukaryota > Viridiplantae > Streptophyta > Polypodiopsida > Polypodiales > Pteridaceae > Adiantum > Adiantum capillus-veneris. The sequence continues at coordinate 17,843,196 of NC_140945.1, read as the reverse complement.
TGTAGGTCTTGCTGCAAGGATTGCAGCAGTTAGAGTTGTTTTGCCTACGACAGAACAAGCTAGTTGGGATGTTAAGGATGTGCAGGCTCATGCATTGATTGCGTTGTCTGTGAAGCGCACCATTGTTCCTCACATCCGTTCAGTAAAATTTGCAAAATAGGCTTGGGATATTCTAGCAGGTCTTTATGCAAGCCGCAATGAGGCTAAAATTGCTTTGCTGCGTAAAGAGCTGGAGTCAAAGATCATTCATGAGGAAGATGATATGGAAACTTTCCTTGCTAGTGTCAAGGATATCAATGAGCAACTTATTTTTGCAGGTGAAGTTATTTCAGACAGTCGAAGATTATGCATGAGGAAGATGATATGGACACTTTCCTTGCTAGTGTCAAGGATATCAATGAGCAACTTATTTCTCGGAAAGAGCTGCGTAAGGAGCTGGAGTCAAAGATTATGCATGAGGAAGATCATATGGACACTTTCCTTGCTAGTGTCAAGGATATCAATGAGCAACTTATTTCTGCAGGTGAAGTTATTTCAGACAGTTCCCTTGTGCAGACTGTTCTTGATGCCTTACCAGATTCTTACCAGACTTTTTCTAGTACTTGGAGACTTATGACCCAAGGAAATCCAGAAGTTGTCAAGTTTGATGCATTATGCACATTGCTGTTGCAAGAGTCACTTTCCTGAAAAAACAGGACTAGATAGCGTGCAGTTGAACAGGCTTTTATTGCTTCTCAAAGAAAGGGTGGTAACAGCAATGCAGCCACTTCTTATGGTTCTGCTGCAAGTGGCAAAAATTCTGTTCCTAATGCTTCTCCTGGCAGAAATTCGTTTGGAAATTCTAGTGATAAGGGCAAAAAGAAAATACGTTGCCATTATTGTAAAGCCAATGATCACTTGATCAAGTCGTGTCCTAAGTTGAAGGCCAAAGAGGCTAAGAAGAAAGAGTGTGGTTCCACTGCAAATGCTGGTTCCACTACAAATGTAGCCATTGTTGAGTCTTCTGTGAAAGAAGACTGTGTTGCTGATGTTGATGCAGAATGGGCTTTTAGCGTAGAGTGCACTTACAATCCTGCTGTCCATGATGCATGCTTGTCAGTTGCTGCAGATTCACATGTGTGGTATTTCGACAGTGGTGCTACAAAGCACATTACCTCACATCGTGAATTGTTTACCTCTCTCGAGTCTATCCCTCATAAGAATTCAGCCACTTGTGCCAACAACGCCTCTTATCCACTTCAGGGAGTTGGAAAGATTGTACTCACTGCTGCTAAGGGCAGTTCCTTCACACTTGTTGATGCACTTTATGTACCTGGGATCAAGAAGAATCTCTTCTCTGTATCCGCACTTGCTAGACTTGGACTTGTAGTCAAATTTGTGGATGACAGATGTACAGTTCATGATCTCAGTTTTGGTGATGAAATTGTTGCATCTGGCCTTTTGTGTCGTGGGCTGTATAAGCTCACTTTGTATGACAAGTGTGGAAAAAAATTTTCAAATGCTGTTGCAGATTCAAGGGCTATTTCAGATGCAAAACTTTGGCATGCACGTTTTGGTCATCTGAATTTTGCCAGTTTGCTACGTTTGCAGAAATCTGATATGGTTGCTTCTTTGCCGCCTCTTGAAGCACATGTCAAACATGTTTGTGAAGGCTGTATTTTGGGTAAGATGAAGCGTTCTAAGTTTCCAAAGGATGGTTCAGTCCGGGCCACATGCAGGTTGTAGCTTGTGCATAGTGATGTTTGTGGGCCCATGCAAACTCTGTCCTTGGGCAATTACCTGTACTTCGTGACTTTCATTGATGACTACTGATCAAGGCATGCATGGGTATTTCCACTTAAAGCGAAGTCCGAAGTTTTTATGTGCTTCAAACAATTTCTGGCTATGGCTGAAAATGTCTCGAAATGTACTATGGGCACCCTCCGTTCCGATCGAGGGGGGGAGTATATGTCTCATGAATTTAATGCATTTCTGGCTAGTCGTGGGATAAAACACCAATGTACAGTGCTTTATACACCTCAACAAAATGGTGTTTCTGAGAGGAAAAACAAGTCACTAACGGAAATGGCACGATGTATGGTCAAAAGTCAAGCTTTACCGCATTCTTTTTGGCTTGAGGCCATCATGTGTGCCACTTATGTACTAAACAGGTGTCCTACCAAAGCCTTGCAATCTATTACTCCATATGAAGCATGGCATGATAGAAAACCTTCTATTGAGCATATGCGTGTTTTTGGCTGTTTGGCATATGCTTTGGTGCCACAAGTGCAGCGCAGAAAATTGGATGATAAGGTTGTCAAATGTATTTTTGTTGGTTATAGTGCTGAAAGAAAAGGTTATAGGTTGTAGCATCCGCAAAAAAAACGTATTCTAGTTTCTCGGGATGTAGTGTTTGTGGAAGATTCTGTTCAGCCCTTGCTGTCATGTACTAGAGATAGTAATGTAAGCTCACATGACATTTATGACACTTTGTTGCCTCTTTTCAGTAGTGGAAATACGAATGTAAGTTCCAATGAGGCAAATGTACAGGCTATGGGGGTTTCTGAAAATGTTCTAGATCAGCCTATTACTGATGCAGATGTACATGATGTACTTGATGAGGAAAGGGCTGAAAATGAGCAGGTTAGAGGTATGCCAAAATGCTTGGTGCACACTTTGCGTGACAGTAAATTGGATGCACCTTTGTCTAGTCGTACACGTTCAGGATCTCGCCATCCATCTTATGCATCAGATTGTTATGCTTTGGCTGTGTGTAGCTTACATGATGTTGAGGAGCCTCTATCTTTTGATGAAGCACAAAATTCAGAAAATTGGATGGCTGCCATGCAATCAGAATATGATGCACTTATAGAAAATGACACATGGACTTTATGTGATTTGCCTCCTGGCAATGCCTCCTTGCAAAAAGGCCATTGGTACGAAGTGGGTTTACAAGTTGAAACGCAAGCCGAATGGTGAAATCGATCACCATAAGGCAGGCTTACTCCCCTTTGTGGACTGATCCTGGCAAGATTGCCAAGAAAGCTTGCCAAAGGGGAGTAAGCCTGCCAAGATTGCCAGCAAAGCTTTGGGCTTACTCCCCTTTGTGGACTGATCCTGTCCTCAGGGCACTGCACTTCCCTATACTCATGTGCCAGCTCTCGTTCACCTCATCACTCCAGGGGGGATTTGTTATCATATACATGTGGTAGTGATGTGTGTGAACACACTAGGACCGCCGGGGCTTTTTTTCCCTCTTTAGGAGGTTTTTCCCCCCATGCATTGTATATACGACCATCACTCTAGGGCTATCTGCCTTTCCGTTGCACACTAAGTAATACACTCTCTATTGTGTGCCTTGAGCTTCCTTCGTCTTCTCCAAGCTGTGTGTGTTTCTCTGCAACCCTAATTCCAATAGTTGCTTGCGACATAGTTGGTGTCGCTGATGTGCAGCTGAAATTTTTGAATAGTTATTCATTTATGCTCAAGAATGTGAGACATGTACCAAAGCTTACCAAAAGCCTCATTTCATTACATAACAATTTCAGGATGATGCTGGATATTATTACCCAATTTGATGATAGTTTGTGGAAGATCACCAGAGGTTCTATAGTGGTAGCACATGGTTCAAATTTTGGGACTCTATACATGCTACATGCATCCAATGTTAAAAACCATGTAATTTGTGTCATTGACCAGCCAAGTGTTTCTTTGTGGCATGTCCAGTTAGGACATATGTCTCAAAAGAGAATGAAAATCTTGTCTCATTTTGGTAACGTTCTTGGCTTCAATTTCTTAGACTTTTCAGTTTGTGAGCATTGTCTTTATGGTAAATAAATACAGTCACCACACAGGAGGGAAGCACTCAAACTTTGAAAGTGAGCCATGAGAGTTAGTATATAGTGATGTGTGTGGACCTATGACTATCCATAAGAGGTTCATTGTACTTTTTTGTTACATTCATCGATGACTTCTCAAGGAAAGTGTGGGTATATCCTCTCACGAAGAAGGATGAAGTTCTTTCAAAATTTTAGAATTTTGTAGCATTAGTGGAGAATCAGTCTGTCAAGAAAGTCAATAGCTTAAGGTCAGACAATGGTGGTTAGTATTTCACTGAAGCCTTTCAGTATTTTTATGATTCCAAAGGCATCAAAAGAAAGTTGAGTGCTCCATATAACCCTCCATAGAATGTTGTTGCTGAGAGGATGAGGTACAAAAGAGAAGCTGCATAGCATGTTGTCTAATTCAAATTTTCCTAATGGTCCATGGATTCTAGGCGGAAGTGTTAGCAATTGCTGTCCATTTTTTAAATAGATCTCCTAACAACGCTTTAGATGAGAAGGTACTCGAAAAGCTTTGGTCTAGGAAGCCACCTTCTTATAATCATCTTAGAGTCTTTGGTTCTGAAGCATATTACCATGTTCCAAAGGAGTTTTGAACCAATTTGTCTCCTAAGTCAAATAAATTCATATTTCTTGGCTATGGCAATCCTAGCGAGATAGGATTTGGTTATGGGATCATGAAGATAGAATTATTGTTTGCAACAAGACGTATATTCAATAAACAGAAGAAGCATGTGCATACAATGGAGGTCATGAGAGTTATCTTCCAAGAAGATGGAGTTGTTCACAAAAGGGCTGAAGTGCCTCATGTTAGATAACAAGGCCAAAATCCTCTTGTAGTACAAGATGTTACTGAGGGAAAATTGTCTCAACCAGTTATTAGAATGTCTACAAGAGTCTCAAGGAAAGCTAAAAGATTTACTCCCTAAGTTGGAATACATTATGTTGAAAAATTGTTGAGAGCCTTCCTACTAGGAAGCCATGTCAATGGATGCCAAGGCAAAGTGGGAGAAAGCTATGCGATAAAAAATGGACTCGCTACGTCACAAGAATCAAACTTGTAAGTTGGTTTGGTTGACTAAAATTAAAAAGGCATTACCATGAAAATGGATATATAAGCAAAGAGTTACACCTCATGATAATAAACCCAAGTACAAAGCACGACTTGTTGCTAAAGGATTTAAGTAGCAATAGCATATTGACTTTGATGAGATCTTTTATCCAATTTTCAAGATGACTAGAGTCTGCGGTGTGCACTCGCATTGGTTGCTAAGGAGGACATGGAACTTGATGAAATGGATGTGAAGACAATATTCTTGCATGGTGATCTTCAAGAAAACGTTTATATGCAGTAGCCACAAGGTTTTGTTGAGAAGGGAAACGAAGACTCGGTGTGTCGGTTAGAAAAGACTCTACTCGTTCATTCTCTCTCAAGGCTACAAATATAGCAATATGTACCACTGTCTATCCATATCGCTACAAATATAGCGATATGGACCACTGTCTGTACACTAAGCAAGCTAAAGATGGTAGTTTACTAGTTTTGGTCCTTTATGTGAATGATATGTCAATTTTTGGGAAATGCAAGGATCAGATTCCAACCTTGAATCCATAGTTACATGAAAACTTTGAAATGAAATACATGGGTGAAGCAAGCCATATCCTTAACATGCACATTAGGCGAGACTAATGGAAGAAAATGGTTTTTATATCATTGCTAAAGTGCTCAAGTGTTTCAATATGGAGAGGGGGAAGGCATTGAATACTCCATTACCTCCATATGTGACACTTTCTAAAAATGATTGCCCTAAGTCTGAAGAGGAAAAGGCTGAAATGGCACAAGTGACTTATTCATCTGTAGTTGGGACTTTGATGTATGCTATGATTGCTACACGTCCTGATATTTTTTTTGCAATGGGAGTCGCTAGCAAATATCTATCAATCTAGGCAAGAAACATTGGGAGGCAGTGAAATGGGTTATGTGATATTTGAATCGTACAAAAGACGTTGTCGTGCTGTGGCACGTATATAGTGGGAACGGGCATTAAACGATTTATCTTGTGACTTTTGACGCATAAGTATACTTCATATAATAAATCATATGCATAAATAAAATCTTTCTACCATACCTTAGTATTACCTTTGAAGTAATATAGATGTACATTACTATTAGAAAGTACTGCAAGAGAAGTATCAATGATTGTGCCTCTTTTTGTCTGGGGGAAAAGCATTTGTATGTTTCTTCTAATATCTCAGCTATACCCTACCATATATAAATTATTTTCTTCTTTTCACATTTATTTAATAATATAACCCTTCAATAATGCATACCTTCTTGGATGCATACAAGAGGGAAGGGCCTACTAGAAGACTTTATGAAAAGGAAGATCCAAAAATTCTTGAACCATCCCAATTTGAAAATCCCGACCTAAGGGCGTGGAGAAAAGGCCAAAACCAAGTCAAGCTCTTTTAGTAGGCCAATTTTTCCTTTTGAAGCATGTCAATCCGAGTTACAGGTCAAAAGTTACAGGGAAACCAGTGAAAAACCCTCTCACAACTACACTGCAAGAAGAGATGGTAAACAGGTGAATCAAGTGAAAAGAGGTAATCTTGGTATTTTTCCATAAAATAAGATATTTGGAGGATAAAAGACACAAGCATGTGAATGTGACATCTCAGAGATGCCTTGAAGGACAAGACACACAAGTTGGGACCCCCTGTTGGAGCCACACAGAAGATGCCTAGGTGGGGCCCACATACATCATGCACCCACATGGAGCCTCAACGACCAAAAATGCTGAATTTCATGATATTTTGAGTCCTAATATTGCCCATTCTAAGAAATATCCAAAGAGCATTTGATTTGGGCTAACTCTTTAGCCTAATCAAGTGATTATGTAAAACGTGGCTCCCTCACCTATAAAAAGGGGCAACCTTCTCTTCATGGGGGCAAGTTAGGAGTGAATGAGAATAGCTCAATTCCATTGTGACACACTCATCTTAGTGCCACACTTTCTCTTGAAGAAAGGCTGAAGTCTTGCCTCATATTCTCTCTCCATTAAGGTGGTGGCGATTGCTCTCATGTAAGATATATGTTGCTAGTTTTCCTTTCATTTGCATATCTAATCCAACACTTGTCTCTAAATCTATCTCTATCCCTCATTATCTATCTTTAATACCACTACCACACTTAGATCTATCCCTAATTCTATCTTTACTTCTCCTTTGATCTCTCTTGTTGTGTCCTACTTGTTTCATTGGAAGGTATTCAAGCAGCAACCTTGTCAATGTAATGGGTACAACCTTCTTGCGGGAAACAATTATGTGCACAAGGTTAGTAACCATATCTTCATCTTCCACAAGCATCTCTCTCTCTTAAGATTCTCATTCTCTTCCACAAACTCTAGAATCTCCTTGCTACAGGTACTTCTCTCCCCGCAGTATCCTTATTGCCTAAGGGCAACAATAGGGCTTGGGAGAGAAACTCTCTTCTTCTTCTCCTTTCACTTCTTTCACAACTTTATCTTTGAACATACTAATTATATCATTGATGAATAACCATAATCCACATAGAGGTAATTTCTTTCAATTCCATTCAGTGCAATCTATTAGGGTCAACATTTGGATTAGCCAAAAGATTCACTTTCAGCAACGCATAGTGTTTCTATTTGGTCCTGAAAGGCTCAACGAAGTACTTCTCTCACCAGATCCCATCATACTACCTATTATTGACTATGACTTCTCTTTTGATGTGAATGTGGTTATTTTATTATGAATCAAGAGGATTTGTACTCACAACTAATCCCAATCGCTAGACAAAACATATACATTATAGTAAGCACAAAGCTACAGTTCCAAAGAGAAATCCGTAGCTTATTTGGACAACAAAGATTAAATATCATTAACTCATCCATTAACCCTTTTATCCTACCCATGATATGATATGATCGTAATCTCGATGTTTTCATTTTTGTTTTGTTCTGACTATCTTTCATGAGTTCTCTCCATCACGTGTGTGTTATAAGGGAAAGTGAGTGGCTTCTTTGGCTACATTTCTTCTTTAGCTCTAGAAGCTATGTTATCACATCTTAGCTCTTTCTCATAACCCTTGAGCTTCCTCACAAACTCTCACAGCAAGAGGCCCGGTGCCTTGCTGGCAAGACCTCCTACTTCTTGACATATTTTTGGTGAACCCGACGCGAAACTGCCAGTGTGAGAGTTTGTGCGTAACCATGGGTGATCATGTTGAGCAACAGGGTATGCATTTTGACCCAGCAACAATGTAGATGTTTCAAGCATTTGCAATGTTCATGCAACAACAACATGCTTCTGAAAGAAGGGAGATTTCAACAACGAAGGCCATACAAGCCGTCGTCAATAGAATGGATCAGTTCAATGGAAAAGATGTAACCAAGTACTTACGCGAGTATGTGAAAGAGATGGAGCTGCATCGCGTGTCAGAAGGTGAGATGATTCAAAGCTTTGAGCTAGTTGTTGTTCCAGAAATTAGGAAGCATGTTAGGGTAATTAAAGATGGGCATGGAAGAAATTGGGAAGAGCTCAAAGTAGCTTTAAAGGAGGAATATTTCATGGAGGACTCGGAGAGAGTGACCAAAAGGACATTCTTAGAATGGGTAGTCAAGCCAAAGCATGGACTATCAATAACAGAGCTACTTAGGGAATTTGAGCGGCGCTGTGCACAACTCACAAGGACAGAAAGGGCCACACTAGATGCAGAGAAGACAGATATTTTCTTACAAGCTGCAGGTAAAGAGTTTCAAGAAAATTTGGAGCTTCTTCTTGAAGATAAAGATGCCGAGAAAGGACTAAAGACCGACTGGAATGAAGGTGAAGGTGCTGTCTTGTTGCTTGCCAAACGACAAAGAAGAAGGGACAAGATGGTAATAAACACTACAAGTCCTTCAACCTCAACTTCTGACAAAATGGTAAAGCCTACTTTTATCGCTCCTAAGTTTGATGAGTCCATGCTAGATGAGCTCGTGAAGGGAATGCGTGACTTGAAGGTGAAGCTTGCAAAGCTTGAAGAAAAAGGCCAACCATCAGGACCACTTCCTAGGCAAAGGCAACAACCCAAAGAAGGGTTTGTTAATAGATGTATTTGGTGTGATAGTACAGACCATGTAAGAAGGGATTGTGATGATTTTAGTGATGCTTTATCAAAAGATGTTGTCTTTTTTAAGGATGGTAAAATCCACTTAAGAGAGACAGGTCTACCCTTGAGAACTAACTTTGGGAAGGGGGGGATGCAAACCTTAGTTGAAGATATGGCAACTAACCATGCCACCTCTTCAGTTGAGGCAGCTACTTATGGAGTAAAAATTGAGCATCTTAGTGATGAAGAGGTGAATGACCATCATGGTCAAATTTGGCCAAATGTCATGCAATTAGCTAAAAAGGGAAAGCTTACAAAAGAGATTCTACATGAAGCAGGTGATTGCATACGTCTAGAAACAGGATGGAATGATCCAGTGGACTCATTGTTAGTGCATGCCTACATTACAAAATGCCAACAAAATGAGGCTATTGTAGAAGAGAAGCGCAGACTTGAGAATGCTGATGAAGGACCATCAAAAAGAGCTTCTAGAAGTGGGGGAAGAAGCGACTCAATGCCTTCTCAAACACCCTCAACACAAGGAGCATCTCCACCTGAAGTACTCATGGAGGAGTCTACAACAGGAAAGAAGAAAGCGCCAGCAAAAGGTAAGACAAAAGGCCCAACTTATAAACTACAATCTGATATTGAGGTTGCTACAGATTTAAAGAAAGTCTTGGAGGAAAGGATCTTGCATAGCAAGATTGAGTTTACTCTGGGAGAAGTTCTTGGCATTGCAAAGCGTGAATTCCATGAGGAGATCATTGACATCATCAAGAGGAAGAGGCAAACCCTTGCTGAAGTTTCTCGTCCACAGGTTGAAGGGGAAACCTCGAAGACACAAGGGATGCAGCTGCTAAATAAGGAGGATGATGGAGCTGTGGTAGGATACTACCAATCTAGTGGGAGAGTGAAGCAAGTGCATTTCTCAAATGATGATGAAGAAGTTGAAGATATTCCTAGGAGCTACTATTCACGAAGTCACTGGGCAAGGGCTACTACAGAAACTTTGGTCAAGGTAGGTGATCTTGAAGAGCCATTTGTTGCCTTGATTGAACATGGTTCACCTATTGAACATGGCAAATGGCCGATGGACACGAATCATGGCTAGATGGTAAAAGTGGCAAACAATTCATCCGGTGAATTGTATGCAGCATGTCCAGGTGTGAAGGTGACAATAGGTGATGTAAAGATTGACCAAAACTTCTTTGTACAGGATACATCTTCATATCATCTCATCCTTGGACAGCCCTACATTGTGGGAGTTCGAATGGAAACAAAGGTAATGGACGATGGTTCACCATATGCTAGGATACGCAGCAAAGATGGTAAACGAGCTGTCCAATTTCTCACAGTTTGTGTAAACCATGAAAGAAATCGTGACAACCTCAGAGAACATCCTCTACCAAAGGTAAGCAAAGAGTTTCATGATCATAGAGAACTGATGGGTTTTGGCCAAGTACCATTGTAAAGCGGGATTGCAGTGGTACAGAAAGAAAAAGGGTCTCGCCTGATCCAAAAATAGGTGAAACTTTCTCTGTTAAGTATGGAGCCTGATTTACCCTTGTAATTTTCTGTGGTAAAAGCGCACATTTGTAAGGCCCCCATTATGAGGAGAAGCCATCGTGCATGAAGGAAAATCACTCACCGGAAACCAAAATTTTCGTCGGAATATTATGGCCGGCCGGCGGCCGGAAAGTGGTCGGAAAACAACCAGTCGGTTGGCCGGTGGCCGGTAGTCAATGGCCGATGGTCGGTGGTCGAAAGTCAATGGCCGGTGGCTGGTGGCCGAATTCAAAAGCGGACTTGTCTTCTCAAGGGCGGCCACACATGGGCGAATTGGAGGGTCCGATTTGGACTTATTCGCACAAGGGTGGCTACACATGGCTGTCTCTCATAAGAGAGGGCAGCCCTTTTGGCCTATAAAAGGAGGCCATTTCTACACACATTTTATAGTGTGAAGTTGATGCAACAAGGTGAGTGTGAGGTGGTGAGAGTGAAGCAAGGCGGGAGCTCTATCAAGGGTTTAATCCCTTTGTAAACTACTTCTTCTTTTGAAGTGCTAAAGCCATTGAGTGGCTGCTTTCCCGTGGACGTAGCCCACATTGGGTGAACCACGTATATCGTGTGTACTCTCTCTCTCTCTCTCTACTCTATAATCTCTTGTGTGTGAAATCTATCTCTCTTCATTAAGTAATCTACTCAAAAATCTATTTAGCTACGTCTTATTTTCTAACAACTGGTATCAGAGCAAGGTTTGCTCGTAGCTAAATTATCTCAAGGAAAGGATTCCTTGAATTGAATGGGAGTTATGGCGGAGGAAGGGAAGCTCAAGATTGAGAAGTTCAACGGCAAAAACTACCAACATTGGAAGATGCAGATTGAAGACTATCTCTACCAGAAGGACCTCTATTTGCCACTAGGCGGTCTTGCGAAGAAGCCCGCAACAATGGCAGATGAAGCATGGATTGTCCTTGATCGAAAGGCACTGGGAACAATCCGGTTAAGCTTGGTATCAACGGTGGCCTTCAATGTTTCGGAGATGAAGACCACGGAGGACTTGATGAAGTCACTTGACGACTTCTACGAGAAACCGTCAACATCCAATAAGGTATTTCTTATGAAGCGCTTGTTCAATCTAAAGATGGCAGAGAATGGTTCAGTTGCAGAACACCTAAATGACTTTAACACAAACATAAGTCAACTTCGATTAGTGAAAATCAATTTCGATGACGAAGTGCGAGCTCTCCTTATACTATCATCTCTACCGGATAGTTGGGATAGCTTTGTGATGGCTGTAAGTAATTCTATCTCTCGCACAAATACTCTTAAGTTTGATGATGTTGTGGGTGTTCTCCTAACCGAGGAAATGCGAAGGAGAAGCACAGGAGAATCATCAAGTGCTGCACTATCAGTGGAAACAAGAGGAAGGCCTAAGGAGAGGTTCAAAAACCAAAAGGGTCGTGATCGCTCAAAGCGGAGCAAGTCACGCACAAAGTCAGTTCTTGAATGTTGGAACTGCGGCAAGAAGGGCTACGTCAAGAAGGATTGCTGGTCCAAGAAGAAGAAGGAGACAGAGTCTCAAGACAACAAGACAACATCGGAGGCCAATGTGGCAGGTAAAGTAGAGCAAGATGCTCTAATTCTCTCATTAGACAATGTGTCTAATTCCTGGATAGTAGATTCCGGGGCTTCATTCCATGCGACACCACACAAGCAACATTTCCAAGACTACACCAAAGGTAATTTTGGGTATGTATACTTGGGAGATGATGAAGCTTGTGAGATTGTCGGAAAAGGTACAGTTTTTGTCAAAACTGCTAACGGAAATGAATGGAAGCTACATTGAGGTGACAAAGCAAGGACAAAGCCTTTCATTCAAGGACAAAGCACATTGAGGTGAGATATCACTTCATACGCACTCTTTTGAAAGAGGGACAGCTAAAGCTAGGAAAGGTGCATACAAGTGAAAATCCTGCAGACATGTTTACAAAGGTGGTCAACAAGGAGAAGTTGAGCTTTTGCTTATCTTCAATCGGTATTCAAGGATAAGAAGCCATAATGGAAAGCAGTCACAGGTTTGGTTTGGAGATCAGTCTCCAAGTGGGAGATTGTTAAGTATGGAGCCTGATTTACCCTTGTAATTTTCTGTGGTAAAAGCGCACATTTGTAAGGCCCCCATTATGAGGAGAAGCCATCGTGTACGAAGGAAAATCACTCACCGGAAACCAAAATTTTTGCCGGAATATTATGGCCGGCCGGCGGCCGAAAAGTGGTCGGAAAACAACCAGTCGGTTGGCCGGTGGCCGGTAGTCAATGGCCGATGGTCGGTGGTCGGAAGTCAATGGCCGGTGGCCGGTGGCCGAATTCAAAAGCAGACTTGTCTTCTCAAGGGCGGCCACACATGGGCGAATTGGAGGGTCCGATTTGGACTTATTCGCACAAGGGTGGCTACACATGGCTGTCTCTCATAATAGAGGGCAGCCCTTTTGGCCTATAAAAGGAGGCCATTTCTACACACATTTTATAGTGTGAAGTTGATGCAACAAGGTGAGTGTGAGGTGGTGAGAGTGAAGCAAGGCGGGAGCTCTATCAAGGGTTTAATCCCTTTGTAAACTACTTCTTCTTTTGAAGTGCTAAAGCCATTGAGTGGCTGCTTTCCCGTGGACGTAGCCCACATTGGGTGAACCGCGTATATCGTGTGTACTCTCTCTCTCTCTCTCTACTCTATAATCTCTTGTGTGTGAAATCTATCTCTCTCCATTAAGTAGTCTACTCAAAAATCTATTTAGCTACGTCTTATTTCCTAACATTCTCAATGAGCTCCTTGGTAACAAGGAATGGATCAGTATGTTTTACAAAATTTGAAGATTTGAAGAGATGTAAGAGGCAATATGTGCATAATGTACAAATAGGCATGAAAAAGAGTGGGTTGCTAAAGCCTACTGAAAATGTTTTGGGATTGTGTGAACAAGTTTCTTTTGTAGATACTATGGGTGAGCTTGATGCTATAATGAGGTCTAGATTGCATCTTGAAAATGAAGTTGTGGAAGTTTGCTCTATGGAAATGTATCAAGTAATAGAAGCCTTTAAAGAAACCCAAACAGTTGGCCCAGAAGTCCATGTTGAAACTAAATACAAGAGTGTAGCAAAGAAGGTGAAACCAGTAGCTTCACCCTTACCACCCAACAACAGGGAAAAGATTGAGCAGGCTTCTTTACAACCAAGTTTGAGGAATCCTAAAAAGATCGGGCATACCTTCACAAAGGAGTCTTTTCAAGAGTTGCAGATTGGTTGCGAGGAGTTTCTAACACAGGAGGAGACAAAGTGCTTCAAAGAAATGCTTTCAAAGCATGGTAAGGCTTTTGCATTTGAGCCACATGTGATAGGATGTGTTGATCCTTCTATTGTAGCTCCTATGGTAATTTTCACAATACCTCATGTGCCTTGGAATCTGCGGCCTATTCCAGTTCCAAAGGCTCATTTTCCAAAGTTAGTAGAGCTATTGAATGAAAAAATCAAAATGGGAATCTTGGAGCCTTCTTGTGCTCCATACTCAAATAGGTGGTTCACAGTTCCAAAGAAAAATGGTTCTCTACGCTTCATCCAAGATATGCAACCAGTAAATAAGGTGACAATTAGAAATATAGGTACAGGTCCAATTGTGGATGAGTTTGCAGAGGCGTTTGCAGGGAGGGCAATCTACTCAACGGGGGATCTCTACTCAGGGTATGATCAATTTCAGCTTGCAATCGAAAGCAGAGACTTGACAACCATGAGGACACCTTTGGGTTTGGTAAGGATGTGTACCTTGCCACAGGGAGCAACCAACTCGGTTGCACATATGATGAATGGGATGAATAAGGTTTTATGTGACTTTATTCCTCAAATCACAATGCCTTTCATTGATGATTTTCCTATCAAAGGATGTGAAGAAAGTGACAAAGATGAAGCTTTGGATCTCAAGAGATGTCGCAGGTTTGTGGTAAATCACATAAATGATTGTGATAAAATTTTGTCTAGGTTGGAAGAAGTGAATCTTACATTGTCAGGGAAAAAGTCTATGTTTGGTGTCAATGAAGTGCTCATTGTGGGGCACATGTGCGGGCCATATGGTAGGAAACCTTGTCCAGCAAAGGTAGATGCCATCCAAAGAATGAAAGAAACATGCACTAGCATCACTGAGGTTAGAAGGTTTCTCGGAGCATGTGTCTTCTATGTTATTTGGATGCCACATTATGCACATGTAGTTGATCCTCTTTATCAGCTGCTTAGAAAGAATCAGGAGTTTAAATGGACAGAAGCACATGTAAAATCCATGAAAAAGCTAAAGGAGTTGCTCCAGTCAGCAACAACTTTGAGAAAGGTAGACTATGAGTATCAAAGGCCAGTAATTGTGACAGTAGACACCAGTCCTACAGGGATTGGATGGGCAATAGGGCAAGATGACAAAGAAGGACACAGGTATGTGGTAAGATTTGGAGCAAAGGTACTAAGTGCTCGCCAAAGAAACCATCCACAGATAAAGAGAGAGTTATGGGGTATGGTTACAACTTTGAAAAGTGGGAAAGAGTACCTAATTGGTGCATGTGTGGTTGTAGAAACAGATTGTCTACCACTTCTTGGGATGATTACAAGCTGCTCAACGCCAGACATTGCTATGTTGCGGTGGATTGCCTACATTAAGTCCTTAAATCTCGAGCTTAAGCACATTGCAGGTAAAGACAATACAGTGGCAGATATGCTATCAAGGGCAAGGTATGAAGATGAGTCACAAATGATTGACGAGGAAGATGATGTAGGCACAAAGTTCTATTCTATCTCTCATGTCAAAGGTAACAATGTCTGCATGACTTCTACTTGAATCATTCTTGAAAGAGCTTTATGAAGGTGATTGGATTTTTATTGGAAGCTACTTGAGTACTCTAACAAAATAGGATGATTGGTCTGAACAAGAATTCAAGAGGATATGCAGGAAATCATATGGGTACTTTTTGAGGAATGGTTACTTGTGGAAGCATCCTAAACAAAAGGGTGCTACACCACAACGGGTTATATGTAAAAAAGAGACTCAAGTAAAGCTCATGCAAGAGTTTCATGAGAGTCTATGGGCTGGACACAGGGGTGTGTGGGCAACCTTCTCCAAGTTGAAAGAAAAATACTGGTGGAAGGGTATGTATAAAGATGTATCTCAATTTGTAGAGTCATGTGTAACTTGTCAAATGTATTCAAATGTCCGACATCGTGATGGATTGCACCCTACATATCCACTAGCCATGCACTATAAATGGGTTGTGGATCTAGTCACAATGCCTTTAGGACTCTAGTAGATGAGATACTTGGTTCTTGCACGAGAGGACCTAACTAACAAGGTTGAAGGAAGAGCATTAAGAGCTAAAACTACAGAAGCTGTGTGCAAATTCATTCTTGATGAGGTGATTTTCCGTTATGGCTGTGTGGGAAAGATCACTGTAGATAGAGGTGAGCTGGATGCTGAGGAAGCAAGGGAGTTCTTTACCAGATTAGGAATCAAGATTTCTCTTACCACAGCTTACAACCCTGAAGGCAATGGAAAGAGTGAAAGAGGGCATCCTCCTATCATCAAAGCTTTGGCCAAGGCTTGTGAAGGAAGAGTTGGTGAGTGGCCAAAACTGTTACCATATGATTTATGGGCTGATCGTACAACACATAGCTCAGTAACTGGCTACATGCCTACGGAGCTAATGTATGGTCAAAAGCCAGTGATGTCGATTGAAGATACAATTCCCACATGAAATGCACTACCTTGGCAAGAGGGGCTTAGTAGGGAAGATCTCCTTGCACTGTGTATAAGGCAACTAGAGAGAAGACCTGGAGACATTGAAGCTGCAAAAGAACGACTCAAAAATGCAACGTTGAAAAACAAGGACTACTTTGATAAGCGACATCGACTCAGGAGCAAAGCAATTGACAAAGGTGACTGGGTTTTAGTGTATGATAGTAGCCTTGATAACCAGCACATAGTCATGCGTAAGTTCTCAAAAAGATGGTTTGGACCGTATGTTGTAAAGCATGTGCATGAAAATGCTACTTACAGCTTGTCTGAACTAGATGGTTCAGAAGTAAAGATTCCCATTGCAGGAAAAAGGATCAAAATGTTTAAGAGAAGAGGAGACAATGATCTAGGAGATGGTGATGAGGAAGAAGAGCAAAACACAGGTGAAAATCAAAGTGAACATGCAGCTCTGGAATGGGGCTGATCTTACAAAGAGACAATGTGGCACATACCGGAGGATGTGCAAGTTTAGAGGGGGTGGATGTCGTGATGTGGCACGTATATAGTGGGAACGGGCATTAAACGATTTATCTTGTGACTTTTGACGCATAATTATACTTCATATAATAACTCATATGCATAAATAAAAGATTTCTACCATACCTTAGTATTACCTTTGAAGTAATATAAATGTACATTACTATTAGAAAGTACTGCAAGAGAAGTATCAATGATTGTGCCTCTTTTTGTCTGGGGGAAAAGCATTTGTATGTTTCTTCTAATATCTCAGCTATACCCTACCATATATAAATTATTTTCTTCTTTTCACATTTATTTAATAATATAACCCTTCAATAATGCATACCTTCTTGGATGCATACAAGAGGGAAGGGCCTACTAGAAGACTTTATGAAAAGGAAGATCCAAAGCTTCTTGGACCATCCCAATTTGAAAATCCCGACCTAAGGGCATGTCAATCCGAGTTACATGTCAAAAGTTACAGGGAAACCAGTGAAAAACCCTCTCACAACTACACTGCAAGAAGAGATGGTAAACAGGTGAATCAAGTGAAAAGAGGTAATCTTGGTATTTTTCCATAAAATAAGATATTTGGAGGATAAAAGACACAATCATGTGAATATGACACCTCAAAGATGCCTTGAAGGACAAGACACACAAGTTGGGACCCCCTGTTGGAGCCACACAGAAGATGCCTAGGTGGGGCCCACATACATCATGCACCCACATGGAGCCTCAACGACCAAAAATGCTGAATTTCATGATATTTTGAGTCCTAATATTGCCCATTCTAAGAAATATCCAAAGATCATTTGATTTGGGCTAACTCTTTAGCCTAATCAATGATTATGTAAAACGTGGCTCCCTCACCTATAAAAAGGGGCAACCTTCTCTTCATGGGGGCAAGTTAGGAGTGAATGAGAATAGCTCAATTCCATTGTGACACACTCATCTTAGTGCCACACTTTCTCTTGAAGAAAGGCTGAAGTCTTGCCTCATCTTCTCTCTCCATTAAGGTGGTGGCGATTGCTCTCATGTAAGATATATGTTGCTAGTTTTCCTTTCATTTGCATATCTAATCCAACACTTGTCTCTAAATCTATCTCTATCCCTCATTATCTATCTTTAATACCACTACCACACTTAGATCTATCCCTAATTCTATCTTTACTTCTCCTTTGATCTCTCTTGTTGTGTCCTACTTGTTTCATTGGAAGGTATTCAAGCAGCAACCTTGTCAATGTAATGGGTACAACCTTCTTGCGGGAAACAATTATGTGCACAAGGTTAGTAACCATATCTTCATCTTCCACAAGCATCTCTCTCTCTTAAGATTCTCATTCTCTTCCACAAACTCTAGAATCTCCTTGCTACAGGTACTTCTCTCCCCGCAGTATCCTTATTGCCTAAGGGCAACAATAGGGCTTGGGAGAGAAACTCTCTTCTTCTTCTCCTTTCACTTCTTTCACAACTTTATCTTTGAACATACTAATTATATCATTGATGAATAACCATAATCCACATAGAGGTAATTTCTTTCAATTCCATTCAGTGCAATCTATTAGGGTCAACATTTGGATTAGCCGAAAGATTCACTTTCAGCAATGCATAGTGTTTCTATTTGGTCCTGAAAGGCTCAACGAAGTACTTCTCTCACCAGATCCCATCATACTACCTATTATTGACTATGACTTCTCTTTTGATGTGAATGTGGTTATTTTATTATGAATCAAGAGGATTTGTACTCACAACTAATCCCAATCGCTAGACAAAACATATACATTATAGTAAGCACAAAGCTACAGTTCCAAAGAGAAATCCGTAGCTTATTTGGACAACAAAGATTAAATATCATTAACTCATCCATTAACCATTTTATCCTACCCATGATATGATATGATCGTAATCTCGATGTTTTCATTTTTGTTTTGTTCTGACTATCTTTCATGAGTTCTCTCCATCACGTGTGTGTTATAAGGGAAAGTGAGCGGCTTCTTTGGCTACATTTCTTCTTTAGCTCTAGAAGCTATGTTACCACATCTTAGCTCTTTCTCATAACCCTTGAGCTTCCTCACAAACTCTCACAGCAAGAGGCCTGGTGCCTTCCTGGCAAGACCACCTACTTCTTGACAACATGTGCATTTTCTTTGAAGAAAGGAAGCATGTGTGATGGGCTACATATATGCAAATTCTCTAGGAGACTTGGAAAAGAAGCGGTCCACTTCAAACTATGTTTTGAACTCACTGGGGGTGCAGTTTTATGGAGATCTTGTTTGCAAGATTTCATTACCTTGTCTACTATAGAGGCTGAATATGTTGTGGCTTCAGAAGCTTGCAAGGAAGTTATATGGCTTGGTCAGCTAGTGGGAGACTTGAGAATTTATGTTGAGATTCCTGTGTTACAATGTAATAGCCAAAGTGCTATAAATTGGCAAAGAATCCAGTGTTTCATGCAAAGACAAAGCATGTGGATGTGAAGTATCACTTCTTTCGCAAGGTGCTTGAGGACAAGCAATTGTAGGTTACCAAGATTCACACCAGTGAGAATCCTACTAATCCTTTATCAAAGGGCTTACATTCAAAGCGGTTTGCACATTGTCGGGCACTTATGGGCATAGGGTAGATGATCATGGTCATTGTCTACCTATATTGTACGTATATACACAATGTCACCCCAACTTAAAGGCAGATTGCCCTTTAAGTGGGAGGTTCTTGGGGTGGTAAAGCCCAATGTGCTGTGCCTAAGTGTTGGGCGGTCGGACACTAACCGGGATCTAACACTAACCATTCATTCTAAATAAAAAAATAAGGACTCATAATCCTAAACACCTATTTGGAGTCTACCACAACCTTTGTCTCTCTCTCCTCTTATCTCTTCTCCATTGCTGCACACACACACACACACACACACACACACACACACTCTTGCTCATGCGTTTCATTGCAGATAATTGATTGACTCTCAATTAGTAAGTAGGCGATTGGTTCCTGTCAAGGGCTTTAACTCATCACCATGATCATCAAAATGGAATGAACTAGTCGCTTGACACTATTCCAAGGATATAATCCTAGAGTTAAATACTAGATGTCAGATCACATTAGATGAATAGAATCAAACTTCAAAAGACCACACAAAAAAGTTAGACAAACAACAGAACTATAATAAAAGACTTCTCATGACATGAATTGAGACAACTAGAATTAGATATTCAAATTCATAAGCTGGTTCAGGAAATACAAAGTCTCCAATTACAACTGGTACATCCATAAGTGCTCCTAAGCTAAATAAAGCACATAGCAACTAGTTACAAAGAGATTCAACAATTCCAATCTACTGGTAAACCGACTAACCGAGAGAGAGAGAGAGAGAGAAAGAGGAGAGAGAGAGAGAGAGAGAGATTTTACATGCTAGTACTACTATAAGCCAAACTATAGAGCTTAGTTTTAAAAAAATAATAATAGAATGCAAAGAAGCACTAATAACTTTTGATAAAAAGCTATCACGTATTGTAGATTACACCATCACAAACTTATGGTATATTCAATGGAATCAAACTCAACAGTACATTCCATTATGGCAGGTATTCCATAAATTCTTTGCCATGCAAAAGATAACACCACCAAATAAAGCATTAATTTATAGACCCCAATGGTCCAATCATCGCAACCATCTTATCTTTTGAAAATTATAACCCTAGTTGAGTTTATCTGTAGATCACAATATGTGGTAAGGCATAGGTAGGAGATAAAAAAACTTGTGAGGCATCAGGTTGCTCAACCATCCCCATATTGCAGAAGTTAAATTCACAAAAAATCTATTGTGCCCCTCTCTTTCTTTTAACATTTTTCAATGAAAACAAACAGTAAATCTAAGCTAAGTGATCATTCCAGCTGCTTATAATCCCTACTAGCAGCATCAATAGTCAAAAGTGTTGTGCACCCATCACCAACACTCAAATCTATCAGTAGCCTGAGAGGCATGCCATAGGTTACCACTAGTTTACCATTAAAATTTGCAGGTGTCTCGAGAGAAAGCTGAAAAAAGTTTTGTTTCAATAGATTTTAGTCGACAAAGCTATGAAAGCAAGCAAACCATCATATTCAGCTATCAAGAAATCGGATATCCATTTTAGATAACGAGTAAAATCAGCATATCAAAAGTAAAAAATTTCCCATCATGTCACTCAAACTGCATGCTTATAATAATCAGTGGATTTTGAAAAAACCTATGAAGAGGTAGTGTATCTAGCAAGCGCGAGGTTATAGTAGAGAACCTTTTCCGTGTTGGGTTCAAGCCCGTGTTGGTTAGCCCGTGAGAACAAGACTCAAAGCATACAGCTATAGGCCATCAAATTAGTTGAGTTTGCATGTGGAAAAGGTGTGGTTGATATCACCTTTCCAAAGACTATGTAAAAGGCTTCCTTTAATAAAAAAGAAGTAGTAGCGTTTTAAGCTCTCTCTCTCTCTCTCTCTCTCTCTCTCTCTCTCTCTCTCTCTCTCTCTCTCTCTCTCTCTCTCTCTCTCTCTCTCTCTCTCTCTCTCTCTCTCTCTCTCCTTCTGCTGCATCTCCACCTGCACCACCATGCATCCCCCGTAGCTGCATCACCAACAACTGGTATCAGAGCAAGGTCTTCCCGGCCATAACCATGCAAAGAAGAAGAAGCAGCTTCCATGTGAACAGTCTCCTGCTTGAAGAAATCGCTGAGGTTTGACCTTCATCAAAACACTTGGTTTTGGGCTCATCAGAAGCTCCTAGGGAAGATAGCGAAAATTCATTTCTGTAAGGGGCTCAAATCTCTCACCCACGAGCATGTACAAAGAGATCAAGCTTGGCGCAGCATGCAGCTTATTGTTTTTCACTTTTTCCATGAAAGCTTGCCTTTTGTTTCATATCATTAAATTAAATTCATGAACTGCCCATCCAATTTTTGTCCACCCTTCCTATCTAAGCCATGTTTCCTACATACACACTCACATTGCTCCTATATATCTCTGTGCATACTTGAGTTAAGCCTTGTATTCCGGTGTGCTATGCTACAACATTTTACTAGTGTGCAGAACTTCCAGAAAATCAATTGTTATCAAAATTGCTTCCCGAAAATTCGATTGCTGCAAATTGACTCTACAATTAAAATCAATTGTTTTGGACTCTGACAGATATTTTTTGCCAGCATAAATCTATCCTTGACATATCGAATATGGCCTCAAAGGTGGATAAATTCAACGGATCCCGCTTCCACACTTGGCAGATCAAAGTTAAAAGCTATTTAATGCCGAAAAATTTATGGAACGTGGTCAAGCCTCTCGCAGCGGACGAATCTGGAACATCTGCTGCAGTTACAAGGGCATTATCTGCCAAGCTACAAAGGAAAGACGGACAAGCTTTTTGTATTATCCTAACCTCCTTAGAAGACGATTTTATTCATTATTTCGACGATGTTGATTCTTCAAGTGCTGGGTGGATATAGTTAGAGAAGCTTTTCGGTGCCAAAGCCAAGTATTCAAAAATGAGTTTAAAAATGGAATTATATTCCATCCGCATGTGTGAAGATGAAAATATTGCAGCTTTAGCCAATAGACTGAAGAGTATTAGAACTCAACTTGTTTATGTCGAAGCTTCAGTACCAGAAGAAGATCTCATAGCCATTTTGTTAAAAAGTTTGACTGACAAATTTCATCAGATTGCTACTGTTTTAAAAGAGAAAGATCCGCTGCCCTCCTTGGATGGTATCATCAATTCATTGTAGGAAGAAGAACGCAGGGTACCTAGTACCAATTCTACTATTATTCCCAGTGCATATACAATTTCGAATGCCGCAACCCCCACCAGTTCTTCTGATATTTCTAGTGCATATGCAGTCACGAAATGTGCTACTACAGCAGCTTCATCTCGACCATTCAATGGAACCAGATCTTGTGCCATTTGTGGGCGCAACAATCATGAGACGAAACACTGTTTCAAGAAGAATCCTTGTGTTCACTGTGGTAAAACAAATCATCCGTCAAATAAGTGCTTTTAGAAGGGTAAACTCAAATTCATGTGGTTGAGGGAGACACTGAATCTCCAATATATTCTGTTGATGAGGAAATTTATTAGATCAACTCTTTTCATGTTGTTTAGTCAAAATAAATTGTACGGGTTATAGACACTGCCACAAAGATAAGTGGTAAGATCTCCCAATTTTTATCCGTTCTCAGCCCTTTTTTGTTGCACTCTCATGAGGTTACTGGGTACACCATAAACCCAAGGTTTGGCAGTGAACCAAAAACTCCATTTTTTGGTAGCTACATATTTGGCCTACACCCTATCTGTTCAAGGGGGGGTTGGGGGGGGGGGGGGTGGTTTACTGATATAGCACCAGGTTATGGATACACCAAAAATCATTTTGTTGGTGAGAAAACCTAAAACTCACGGTTGACGAGTACACCAAAAACTCGAGGTATCATGAGTTGCTTGTCGAGTTCGGGCTTGAGGGGGGGATTGTTGGGTTCAAGCCCGTGTCGGTTAGCCCGTGATAACAAGACTCAAAGCATACAGTTATAGGCCATCAAATTAGTTGAGTTTGCATGTGGAAAAGGTGTGGTTGATATCACCTTTCCAAAGACTATGTAAAAGGCTTCCTTTAATAAAAAAGAAGTAGTAGCGTTTTAATCCGTGTCGACCTCTCTCTCTCTCTCTCTCTCTCTCTCTCTCTCTCTCTCTCTCTCGCCTTCTTCTGCATCTCCACCTGCACCACCATGCATCCCCCGTAGCTGCATCACCAACATTCCGCATCGTAATAACCCTTATACCCACTCACTTTCTCAGTATTGCAAGATGAAAAGATGCACATCAAAATAGGTTGAAAAGAAGATTCGAGCTGGATACCAAATTCCAAGTAGCCTCAAGTGTCCTTGTTTAGTCGCACTCAGAGTGGAGGCCCATCGGCATCATAGGACTGGAACCTATGTTGGTAGCAGGAAATACATCACTCGGGTACGACAATTATGGGTGGGAAGGAGTAGCATCAGCAAAACAAAGGGAGAGGAAGACCAAGTCCAGCCCATCGCAGATCAAAGAGAGAGGAGATATGTCAGGGTTTAGTCAGAAAATGATGGGGGTAGGAGAGAGCGCATTTGTCTCTGGTAAGGTAGGGAAAGGACCATCCAGTGGGGGAAGTTTAAAAGGCATAATAATTATCCAAGACACCCACTCCACCTAGCACAAAGGGAGGGTCCCACATGATAAATTATCCATTAGATAAAATAGCCATCAACTCCATCATATAATGGCAGAGAGAAGAGGTAAGGCCACTTTACTGATTCTGTAAGCAGATGATCCACAAAATATGGAGATTAAGTGGCAAGGTAGCCAGACCATATTGATGATACACCCTTCTAAGTAGAAAGGTTTCCTACTGGAGTACTTCAGTGACATGACCATTGTTGCAGCCCATGCCCACAAGGGTTGCAGCTTCAAGCCCACGGTGGTCGCAATTGGTGACCACGTACTCAGCTACCATCGACAAAGGGGCCGGCAATTAGAGTCGATATTGCCCTGCGTACAACAATCTGCAAGTTGACAAATTTTTCAAATTGATTCATTGACAACCGTGTTCATAGAGCCAATTACACTAAAGCAATAACAATTGCAATCGACTTGGCTACGACGTGTCCAAGCAGGGTACCTGCACGGGTGGATTTACAGGTTGATTACAACTTTGACCACCAACGTAATTAGCACGGCTAATTACCTGTTGCGGTGTATCATACGGCACGAGATTATAATTGATTCCAGGTATTTTTTCTTCTATTCCTTCCACTGCACGGTGTTGCCATGTATTTCGATATCAACATGACTTTTGATTTTGAGCATCATACACCTGATCCTACCCATGATGGCTTGCGGTCGGATGCTCTCATTATGGAGGGTGCCCGGGACGCTATGGAAGATGATGGATTCTCTCATTATGGAGGGTGCCCGGGACGCTATGGGAGGCAAGAAAGTTTTGTGCTCTTAGGAAACATAATCATAAACTCTTTTCTCTCTCAAGTGTAACTCATTCTCATAATCTTTTGGATCTAGTTCATACTGTCGTTTGTGGACTTTTGCCTTCATGGGGATTACAACATCGTTATTTCATTACATTTCCCAAAGAAACACAAACAAAGATTGACACTTCTAGTCTTAAAGTTATTTTTATTGGATATTCTGACACTTCCAAAGGCTATAAATTCTATGACCCTACCTCTAAGAAAATAATCATGATCCTAATTTCAATGAATAGCTTATTGTTAGTAGCAAGCTAACACGGAAACCATTTTTTTGGAGTTCTCTTTGTAAAAAAAATATTATTTTGATAAATCAGGAATATTGTAACTCTTATTTTCTCAGATAAACTCTGTAATTAATGAGCCAGGGCTACAAGCTTTCAGATTGTATCAACCTGTCATTACCCAGCTTTGGCAGAACTCCAGATTATTAGTTTTGACCACCCAAAAACCTTGGCTAAGGTATAAAAGACAATTTTTGTAAGTTTTTTATAAGTTTGGGATAATAGAAACGCAGCGTGAGATAATGGCGCTCACTCCTCTCTTTCCCGCTCTTCCTACTCCCTCCCCGGTTGTCACATTGTAGTCGCATTTGTTGCATTGCAACCGCAAGTAAGAGCTCTTATACGCATTGACGTAAGCAATTCAAAGTAATTCATAGCCTTTGGTGTCGCCGAGCTGTGGCATAATTTCATCATAGCTAGGAATTTACACTTTCAAATAAAAAACTAAGCATAGGCTGGTTATTAGGGCATCATTGCTAAGCATTTAGATGCATTCTGGGTCGAAAACGACTAGGTCAAAAATCCACTGTTGTTAATAATCGCGATTTTAGACTTGACCTAAAGTGGGGTTTGAGACCATAAACATGTGTGCTTAGGTTTTATAAACTTGTCTAGAAGTTTCATTATGTTTGGATGTCATTTGATGCTATAACGGATGTGATTTGTTTGCCGATGAGCGATTGGCTTTTGGTGATTTCAGTCACTTGAGTGTAGCTTGAGTTAGATGCGAGTTGTTAGTTGTTTTCCAAGAGATTGACAACCTCTTGTAGCCTCTATGCACTAGTCGAGTCAGCTTTGTCCCATGGATTGACAATTTAACCATGGTTCTCGCTAATACTGCAATGAGATAGGATTGTGAGGTTAGACATGCGTCCCACATTTGCGCCATTGCCGGGGATCAAAGAGACCTAGACTAGGAAAAACACGAGCATGTTGTGAAGTTATCCTTTAACTTCCTCTAGGTTTGCCTAGAGTTCAAAAATTTCTTTTAGAAACCGCATAGCTTAATATTGTCATCTTTTGCTGTGTAGAGGTAGCTTGGAAGTAATCGTACTTGCTGAGTGTCTTTATGATTGTAGGATTGTAGTATTAGATTAGGATTTCGAGAATGATCGATAGACAAGACAAGTCTTAATTAGATCAGTGCTGACAAAAATATAAAAGACAAGAAAACGAGTGTTTGTGGACACTTTCCACAAACCCATTGCATGAGAATCTAGGAGTAGGGTAAGTAGGATCCGAGGTGGATCTCAAAACATTGCTCTCTCTGGAAGAATCAAGTGTGAATTGTTATTGGAAGTTGCAGAATTTCATGTCTACGGCTAGAAATAGCTCGAAAAGACTCAAAACCACTCAATCCGACTCGAGAGTAACCTTAAGAGTTGTCTGAACCAGTTGGTAAGCTCAAAGACACTTGGAGGTAAAAATTTCAAGAGTTGGCCAAAACTTAGATTATTTACTTTTTCTTGACATTTTAAGCCAAACTAAAGTTTTTACTTGATTCATAGGCTAAAATAGCTCATATAAGACTGTCTTTGAAAAATTTGCAAAAAAGTTCATTACAAGCGTGAAGTTAATAATCGTGATTATTAACTTTCTGCTCCAAATTGACCAAGGTTCATACCATTGACTCATTGCATGTGTACAAATAACTTTTGTAAAGGCCCAAGAGATTTGGATCACCAAATTGTCAAAAAACTGGGTAAAAACGAAAGTTTGTACTGACTTTTGGAATCTTGAGTGTAAATTGGAAAAAAATTTACCAAGACTTGTTGAAAATTAATTCATAGGCTTATATTGATGTGATAAACATGTGTACATGCTCAGTTGACCAAAAAGATGCAAAAACTTGTCAGTTGTAAATAATGGTGATTATTTACATCTGTCCCATTTTTCAAATTTTTTGACCAAGTCAGTATACCACTAGTTTTACATGTTGTAATAAGCCTACAAACTAAATTTGATAAGATTTGGATCACTGGATTGAAAATTGTGACTAAAATTGCAAAGTTAGTCTGCGGACAGAAAATTGATGACCATTTGATAAAAAATTGTCCAAACTTGATGAAACTTGGCTAGTGACCTTAACTTAAGGTGCTTAACAAATCTGTGTCAAAGTTGGGGCAAAAAGTTGTAAAAATATAGCTAGAGTAAATAATCGTGATTATTAACTACTTCAAAACTTGAGAATTTTGCACATTTGACAATACCACAAGATCAAGCATATCAAGTAGACCTCACAAATTAATTTTGGTGAAATGTGGATCACAAAAGTGATACTTAAGACAGATTCTCAAAATCAGAGTCTGCGGACACAAAACAATTGATAAACTTGATCAGATTTTATTCAAACTTGTTTACACATGTCCAGGGACTTTAACAAGTTGTATACTTGCCAAACGAATTAAAAAACTACCAAAAACTGACAAAAGTAAATAATCACGATTATTTAGTACTGCTATCCAGAGACATCAATTTTGACTTTTGAACTTATACAGTATTAAACCAACATAATATAAAGCCACCGGGAAATTTTGGGTTCAATCGGATCAAAATTGGTACATATTTACTCATCTGCCAGGTTGCAGATTAAACCTTTGATTTTGTTGTTAAAGTCGAATCTGAAAGTCAAATTTTGACTCCCATAGCTCAATTTTAAGTGATACACGTAGACCAATCATGAGAGTTAGCAAAAACTCTATTGTCTTTATAAAAGAATAGCTAACTTGGTCAAATTTGTACGTACAAGAATCAGATTGCAGGCGAGGAATCAGGGGCTTGACAGAAAGTTACAATCAAATCAAGTGGAAATTGATGACAAGTCAATCCAAAGGTGAGTACTCTATCCAGGGATTCAGAAGTCTATATGAACCTTAGATCTAGTCGTGTACTAGGAAATCAGGGCATAGTCGGAGAAACCTCCAGTAGAGTATCCACCGAAGGAAGCATGAATCAAGGCAATTCCTTGCACACCATTCTTGAAGAAGTCTCATATACTTCTTTCAGACTCAACATCTGAAATGTCTTCTTACTCGACTCACTCGGAAACCGGAACGACAATGCATTATAAGCATATACTCTCTTTTTACAAAACTAATTGCCATGGAGCCCAAGTTTACTTGGACCCTAACGAGGAGTATGCTATTCACATTGATGACCATGGTATTGAGTTCGAAGAAGAGATTAGGGTAAACAAACAAGGAAAAATGTACATGGACAAAAACGGAACTCAGTATGTACAAGTCAAAAATACCTATGTGGTAGACAAATGGGGGCTACAAGTAAACACCATAATCCAAGATATGTCAGCAAAAGAAGGACCACCAACTTTAGAATTCGATGGATATGATCAAGTAGATTTGAAGCCTTTGAAATGGCTTAGTACGGACAATCCTAGGATCGGAGTCTATTGTTGGGAAGATAGAAACATAAAAGATCTTTTGTGGACTTTGCATGACAAACCAGGACAATTAACGGCCATGAAGATCATCTATATCTTCAAGATCAAAGATAAGGGGTCAGTAGAACTACCAATCTACTTGTTTAGGGATTGTTATAACAACAACTTTGTTATGATGACTTCTGAGGAGGTAGAGAAAACCAAATACCAAGGGTATTCCATACGGGATTGGATATTGGGACAATGACCAGAAACAATTCCAAGAGATGAATACCGTGAGAGATCATCTGAGAGTAACGTGAAGAAACCAAAAACCACCTCATCACGTAGAAAACCGGGTGACACTAAGATCAATCCAGGGCTACATGAGTCACTATTTCCAATTGACTGGTTTGAAGGACTCGGAACAGGACCAACTGCCAGGAGACCGAGAGTTGAACCAAATAGACGCGTCAGACCAGCTGAGTTTCAGAAATGGGCTAGAAAATACAGTGGATCAGGGGATCCATAGGACCACTTAGCAAGCTTTAAGCAAGTTTTAAGAGCATAAAATATATTCAATTTCCATACTCAATTTGAGGGGTTTGGAATGACATTAGAAGGAAAAGAATTGACATAATTCCAAAACATTCCACCAAGGTCAATCATGAACTTGAACACAATAGCTCAAGGATTTGTAGCTGCTTGTTCCAAAACGGGGATCAAACATATTATGGTAGCTCAAATCTACAGCTTTAAATAGAAACATGGTGAGTCTGTTAGGGATTGTGCAACTCGAATGAAACAATACATTGCCAGATGCCCAGGGCTAGAGATACCTGCAGAAGAATGACTTGTATCTTTGTTTCTGGAGGGACTGCTAAACAAAGAACGTCGTGATATACTCTATAGTAAAAAGCATACAACCCTAGAAGAGTGTGTGTCAGATGCTATTGACTTAGGAGACAATTGTGATATTTTCAACGAAGAAGATGTCCCTAAGGATAACCAAAGAGAGAAAACAACATCCACTAAACCATCACAAGTGGGAACGGCTGCTGCTGCAGCACCACTCTCAGCTATCGAAGATATACTAAAAAGGATGAATAACATGATGAACAACATGCAAAAAGAACCTATGAGGGGACCAGGACAAGGGATACCTCAACAGGGACAACCAATTAGGCCACAAAATGGTGTGAAATTGAGGATAAATGGACCAACCATGAGACCCACGAGTTCTACTTCAGACCACAGTATGATGGGATTGTTCAGTACGTGCCCATGAGGACACAAGGACAACCCATGTACAGATATCAACCTAATATGGACCAAGCTCAAAGACCACCATTGGGTATGGAAAGACCTCAACCTGTGTTGGGACAACAACCTTTGTATCCAGGATATGCAGTGCCTGTAAAGTACATGCACTCTAAAGGAGTCATGGATGAACAAGTATTAGTGACTGTTACACCCTATGTAGAGCTTAGTCCATCTACAGTAATGGTAGAAGGTGATTGGTATAATTCACATCCACCACCCATGGAAGAAACCGTGACTTATGCTCCACCAGAGCTCGTACCAATGTATTATGTAGCTAATCAAGGTGTCAGACCTCCCATGGTAAGACCCATGATTAAGCGACCAAGAACACGAAACTGTCATAACTATGGTGTTAATGATCACTGGAAAAATGAATGTCCAGAGCCTGATAAAAACCTCAAACCAGTTGAAGCCTATTGCATACAATGTTGCAAAAAGGGAGGACACTTTCCAGAAGACTGTCCTAAAAATCCTTTGAACAAGGGTAAAACTGTAGTAAATGTAGTCCAAGTGATACCTAGTAGCTGATCAGTGAGTGAACCGATTGTTCCAATCAAGGTAATCACTAGAGCCCAAGCCAAGAAAAAGAAACACAATTCCTTTGATGATTCAGAAAACACGAAAGTTTCCTCTCAAAGAATCAAAAGGAGTAGAAGTAAAAGATATGAGATGAGAAAACAAAAACAACGGGTTGAAATCAAGGAGAAAGCAAAAAGAGTATTCCAGGAAACGTTGAAAGAAACTCGAACTGAAATCAAAGAAACAATCGTGAAATCTAGAGGATCCATTCTGGTTGATAAAAATTTTGAGCCTATCAATGCTGCCTTGGAAGCCTACCAAGTAGGACTTAAAGCAGGCCAAAACATGAAAAACAAATGGAAAAACTATCCTTCTCGAGACATGGAAGCAGCTAAGCTAGAAGCTTATCAAAATTTGGTAAGAATCACGCAAGAAATGCTGGAAAAACAAAAACCCAAACTTGAAAGTATTGCGAAACCTAAAGAGCTTGTGGTAAGAGACACTAAAGAAAATTTTGTTGTGGTGGCAGAACCCCGCCTTGAAACAAAAGAGCCAGAGCTTATAGTGCCTCACAGCAAAGACGCCGCAGATGGAATTCCATTTGTAGAGGAAGATTGGCCAGGACACTTATGGGAAAAAGTTAGAGAGATCAATGATGGGAGCCTAACTATAAAGTCAGCTCCTATAGAGGAAGTCTGGTTGGATAACTTACCTTCTGATGCAAACATGGATATACAATCCTTGTACGGGGATTGCGGATCTAAAGCTTCAATAATGTCAAAACTATTGACCTTGAAAACATTACCCTCTTACTTGGTAGATAAAGAAGATGAATCCATAGTGTGTAAGACCACTTAAGTAAAAAGAGCTGAACAGACCCTAGAAGTAGACAAAATTCATTCAATCATGTCTACACCCATCCAATGCACTCTTACCCTAGGAGAACTATTAAAATTCAGACCATACTTATGGAATGATCTACACAAAACCCTAGAGAAGGTGGGGATAACGGGGTTAATTTCAAAAAAATTGGAAAATTTGAAAAATGAAATGGACAACAAAGAGATTCGATATGTTCCCGTGAACAAAGTTGGAGATATTACAAAGGGAAAGAAGGAAACACCACCCTCCAATTGAAATATAATGACATTGAAACCATGACAATACTGGATAGTGGAGCAGGCATAGCCATAGCCACTAAAGCAGTATGAGAATCCTGGGGTCAACCAACCATTAGACAAACTCGAATGAAATAGAAATTGGCTGACGGACACATGAAGAGACCATTAGGGCTGCTTGAA
The DNA here is from genome assembly GCF_014529385.1 of Adiantum capillus-veneris. NCBI lineage: Eukaryota > Viridiplantae > Streptophyta > Polypodiopsida > Polypodiales > Pteridaceae > Adiantum > Adiantum capillus-veneris. The sequence continues at coordinate 17,811,651 of NC_140945.1, read as the reverse complement.
AAATTGATAGTCAATCCTTGTGGAATTGAATATCAACACACTTTTGCCATAGTAGAATTTGGGAAAAAAATCAACTATGAAATCATATTGGGAAGACCTTTCATGCGACAGATACAACTTATCCAAGATTGGGGAAACAATTATTTGTACTTGAAGCAAGTGGTATCTATAACAAGAGTAAATCTAAAAGATCACACTTATAGAGATGTCTTGAAAGCACTATACAAGAGTTAGATTCAGTCTCTTCGGCTAAAACCAAGCTTTCATCTTGGTTAAACAAAGACACTCCTATTTGGATGTGTGGAGCTTCAGAAAATGGAAGCTTAACACTAGAATGGTAACCTAACAGGACATAAAAGTGTCCTTTTAGGGTTTAGGGAAAAAATTCCAAAACCATAGTAGATCCACTCATTTTGAAAAATCATTTCATGAGCTTATAGTTCAATAACTACTACATATGGAAAAAATGAGAAACTTGTAATTTTTCTCATCCCTTGGTCACTACAAGCCTCCAAAGTTGATGGACCAATGCATTTTTCCCAAAACAACAATTTCTTACGGTTGATTGCATATAAATAAGAGTGGGGATTTTTGTAGGACATGAGATAAAATGCCCCGTTAACTTCAATGGGTTGGTGACCAAAACATATGGTTTCTTTTACCTCACTAATTTTTTTTTGGGCAAAAAAAATAGGTACAAAAAAGTTGCATTTTTGCCATTCTGCAGACCTATCATCAAAGTTTCTATAGTCACGCTCAATACAGATACTATATACATGTTTTCTTAGTTCCTTTTGGGCCTTTGGATTCAAAAGGAGCCATGGACATGTCAAAAGTATAATGGATCTCTTACAATTGGAACCTTGGGGGCAATGATAAAGTGCTAAATACATCAAACATGAAAAAACTGGGTTTAGCATTATGACCTCTAGAAACCCATAGAAACTACTCAATATCTAACCAAGTTTGTATTCTATGATTAGATATGGTTACTACCTACAAAATACACACAATTGGCCTAAGAAACTATCAATATTGGGAAAGTTATACTTGCTACTCTAAAATGTATCATATTCTTCAGCAATCAAAAAACTCAACCATCATCATATACTATGCTATATAGCATATTAGGTCCCCCAAAACTCAAGGAAGATTAGCTTTATGTTATACATTACACTTACATAATCAAAATTGAATTCGGATCTCAAGAAAGCCACCAAAAAAATCATAAAAGTGCTAATTTTGGCCAGAAAACAGGATTATGCAATTCTTGTAAATTGGTCATAACTTTCAATTTTAACACTTAGTTCTCCCTACAAGCATCAAAACATGTTGAGAACTATGAAAGCCTAACCTCTAGTCATCTAAATCTTACAAACATGAAGTTAGGAGTGGTATAGTTGCCAAAAATTGAAAAAAAGCCAAACATAGGACCCGTTTTTTCACACAGTTTAGGTTCAAAAATGTTGTGCAAGAGTAAGGTTAATGGTGAGATCGATAATCCAAAAAAATGCTAAGTTTTTTTCAGCTCATAAGGCAACTTTGTGGATATATAGCACTTAGAAATTCATTTTCATACTCTTCAAATAATTCAAGAAAAATGGTCACTTAACAGGACATAAAAGTGTCCTGTTATCATTCTAGTGTTAAGACGAGAAGAATGTATCCTAGAAAGGGACTGCACAGACGAAACCTATGTACTTGAACCCTTTCCAGAGAATTTTTTTGAGCCATTTGAATGGACTCAAAGTTTAGCGACAATGGATGTATGTGTGAATACGTCTGTGCCTACTCAATTTTGCAATGAGGATGGCTATGACATAGTTCCCTCCAAATGATTTCAATCCTCAACATTGAAGACAAAGGTGAGGAACCCAAGGACTTAATCAAAGTTAAACAAGTCTTTTCAGACCTCTATTACAATGCAACTGACGAGTTAGATGAACACACAGCTACCTCAGAAGGTTTGGGGTCAGAAAAAGAACATATGAGGGATAATCTACTCTTCAAAGGAGGGGAGGAAATTTTTTTTGGCTTTCCAAACCAAAAATCAAGAAAACAAAAATGGTATAGATGAAAAAGAAACACCAAAAACACGAATACACGACCTATGCCATCAGTCTCCAGTAGAACACAATTTCTAATGTAGATATATGCAAATGATTGTGTCAAGGACAAAATCACTGGCAGATATCCTTCAAACAAAAATTTAGAAATGTCTCAAACATGGAGAAAAACAAGGGAGGGTAGTCAAGAAAAACCACAGGATAAGAAACCACTCATGACACGAGTTGAGCAGAAAAAGAAATATCAAGAGTTGAAAAAAGCTCTAAAGGAGATATACACTACCGAAATGGAAACAACGAAACAGGATGTTAAGGATGTAATGAGCGTTCCATCCCGTATACTCTCCAAGATCAAAAAATCATATTCAAACAACCTCTTAGGGAACTACGGAAACAGGGCCAGTCTTACGAAGGGCCTAAAAGGATAAACTTGGTTGAACAAGAAGAAGAGCCTAGACCTGCTTACATTGCAAATGACATAACTGTACAAGAAGAAGATCTCTTGCTGAGCTTGTTAAAGGAATACCGAGATATCTTCACTTGGTCTTACAAGGATCTCAAGGGTGTTGATCGAGAAATTTGTCAACATACCATATGTTTGCGGGTCGCCGCGACGGACGTCCATAGCATAGCTCTCAAGCATCAACATAAAATTATCGATACAAGGGAAGCGACTCGGATGAGGCATGGAAACTCACTAGGGTTTCAATCCTAATGAAGTGAACTCGAAGAGATGCAACTACTAACTCTACAAGCAAATCAAACGCACCAAAGCCAAGTAATCTGCCTATGTCCTTCTACACAGCTCTATAGTCATCACGCCCGTTCACCATGCAAATCATATCAGAATCGCACGAAACTTGAAGGGAAGCTACAAGGGACTATCAGGAACATATCCTATCACTGTCACAGCATTCTGAGAAGGTACAAAGATTGCGATCGTTCGTCCCAAGGTACGCAAAAACAGTAAATGATTGATCCTAAAGGGTCGTTTTAGGGTCCCTAAAGCCTCTCCTAGGGTCAAAACAACATAAAATACGCATATAAACACTCAAAACAGCGATTTAAGGCCTAAACGGATGCGGTTGAAACCTTCACCGAATCTTGAATGCTTACACTTGAATGGAAGAGCAGAGTAAGAGGAACACAATGCAAGAAACAAAACTGAATTTGGATTACCGAAGCCACAATGGCGATGATTACAAGCTGGAGCAAAGAAGTAGCTCTCTGTACGTACGTAGTAGTCCCTTATCTTCACAAAAAATAATCTCCTTTTTCCACTAACCTTAGTGTATTATATACCTAGGGCTTTCTAAAGTGGCCGGCAGCCAACTTCTCATGGACATTTACATACATCACTGGAAAAATTACATCTTTGACTCATACTTGACATAGACAATTGACATTAGGCTTTTACAGGGTTTGATGTATTAAACATCGGAAAAATAATGTGACCACATCAAAACTTTGGCCGGATGACCCAACGGGCGCCTTGGCTAGGTGGGCACTTGTATGTTGTTATCACCTCCAAACACTCCCCCCTTCCTAGCTCGTGTCGTCCCTTGACACGACCTTGTGTAGTCTTGTCATAGGATTGTCTTCAGCTTTGTCTTCAAGGTTGGTCTTCATCTTGGGAAGCGCGTTGTCATCGATGACACTCCCCCCTTCCTTGAGTGATGCATAGCTGTCATGTTGTTGATACATGATTTGAGCTTTGATTATCGAGGAAATGTTTCTTCTTGTTGTGCATTCGCCACTTGGTTGTCAGTCTAAGTTGCCGTAAAGATGGATGTTGAAGTGTTTGATCGTGTAGAACTGATCCTCTTTGTGGCATGGACTCTATGATGGATATTCCTTCAAGGTCCACTACAATTTGAGTTTTTTGCAATAGGTCACCAATGTTGAAGCACTGTGTGAGCTACTTTTGATTTTTATGGATAGCTCGCTTGCTAAATTTCTCTTTGCTTGATGTTGTAGGCCATTCTTTGACGTGCCATTGTTGGATGGAGCTTTGTTGTCACCCTTGAAGATAAAAGATGCTCTTGATAAGCATATGGATACTTGTTGTTTTTGCTCCTAGTTGTTGTTGATTGATTTGGGTAGCCCTTTCCTTATTGTTGATGTAGAAGGAATATATACAAGAAGTTGATGATGTGGTCTGGATTAGGGTCTTAAAACCTGGATGACCAAAGGGAAAAAACCCCGTGGGAAAAACGTGCCTTTCGTATACGCTCTTATTGGAGTTGAACACTTGGACTGGAAGTACCTGTCATGCAAGGTGAGTGCTTGAGAGAAACAAAGGAAGAGTGCCTAATGTAAGTGCCAACTATGGGACACGCTATATGCTTATGAGAAGTTTTCAAACAAAAGCATGTAGTGTAAAAGATGAAGTTGATGGGTGCTTCAAGGAACAGATGTAGCACATGTGACATCAAAGGATGTCTCAATAGCTCCCACATTTCCAAGAAGGGTTTTCGATGTAGAAGCATCTCCACTCATACCTTACTGTGCTGAGTGCGTGAGTGTCTTTTGGACTTACTCTTTCACTTACCACTATACTACAATGACTTCGACTCTTATGCTCACCTATACCAGCATGAGCGACACAACATAAATATGCTCAACTCCTCCACCTTGAGCAGTACCTAGAATAGCTAAGACTCTTAGACCACAGAGAATATTACGTGAAGCTTTGGGACTAATGCCTTGCTCATTTAGTGGCTCAGCAGCCCGACTCTTGACTTTTATGCCATGTATTTTTAATGGCGACTTGGACTTACCTGTTCATGGCCTGAAACCCAATGCCATAAGCTCTTGAGATTAAGGCCTCTATCATTGCTTTGGTCTTTGGATGCCACCATCTTTTCAAGTAAGTTGGCATACTTTGACTCCTCTAGCTTCTTCTGTTGCATGGGATGTTTTGTAAGGAGGCCGCATTGTTGTACCTTTACTTTTTTTTCTTTGTGAGGAGCCTAAGTTTTCCACAGTGGTTTTGGGACCCACTTTGTTCTTGCTTCATGAGTGGCTCCCTTAACTTGATGTACACTAGGCTTTTGTATCCATACTTGGCTATTACCATTGTAAAAGCCTTGCTTTTGTAGTAGAAGACGAGGGATCCATTTTGAGGTTGTTTCTCCCTTGGTTGTGCTTAGTCTCCATTGGCTCTTTGTTGTTGTTGATTGTTTTTGTGTGGGGTCCTTTGCTACTTGGTTGGTCTTAGTGGCTCTAGGTTGAGCAACTACTTTGGGTAACCATATTTGGGTGTTACCTTCATAGAATCCTTGTGCTTTAAGTAGCTTCACTGGAATCATCTGCCGATTCACCTGTTTGTGTTGGGTATCTTCGTTGAAGTCTGATTTCGGTACCCATACTTGTTGTGTTTCTTTCTTGGAAGGTCTTTTCTTCTGTCCTTTTTGGTTGTTCTTTTTCCTGCTTGAGTTGTTTTTCTTTCGTTGATAGCTTGGCTCGCTCATTGTAGAAATTCTTTCATGAGGTGAGTACATCCAGGCTGTTACTTTAGGCTTTTTGGCCCAAACATTAATATTTCCTTCGAAGTAGCTTTGAGCAATGATTGACTCATTTGATGCTACCCACCCTATCACCTTTTGTTGTTGTGGTTGAACCCGTGTTTCATGTATCCAAACTGGGTCTTTGACTTGGATGTGCTCTTTGGATACCAACACATGGTTGACATTCTTCGGCTTCTTCTGGATGCTTTTTTGTGATGGAAACTTTGGTTGATAGACTTTTTGCTTTGGTTTCCATTGCATTGTTGATGGTGTGGCTCTTGATGTAGAGGCTTCGTGGGAAATTTGTTGGAAGCTTTTTGAAGGTAAAGTCGTCTGGCGAGGTTGATATATTTTAGTGTTTTTCTTTGCTTTACCTTTTTCCGTGACGGTTAGCTATTTCTTCTCTGCATGAATTTGAGAAGCTTCATGGAGTCTTACCGTTGTTGTTGAAGCTTTTGATTTTTGTCGAAAGAAGATGTTCCTCCAGCTTTCTGTGAGGACCAGACTCTCTTTGATATGATGGGAGTTGATTATGTGGAAAGTATCTTTATACTCCCCGGTATTCAATTTGAGTACAGCTTCTGCCACTCCAAAGCTAGGAATCCGCATTTTTGAACTTGTGTAAACTGTTTCTTCTAGCTCATTGATTGGTGGCTTTCCCATCATGATCCACGTTCCATAGGTCATTAGATTCTTTGTTGCTTCAGGATCTATTGCAGCCAAACATGTAACCTTGAGCCCTGTTTGTCCGCATATGCTGAATTTGATCGCCGTAGGAGACAGTCGATCTTCTTCTTTGTCCTTGTTCTTGTCTTGATCTTGCACTTGTTGAAGATTTGTTGTTGAACTTGGAATCTTTTCTCCTTCATTTGCACTTTTTCACGAGTCTGCTTCTTTGAAATAGCTTTCGTCGATTCTTCAGGTATGCCAATGATGACATATTCTCGTTGTTGCTCTGCTTTCTTCATGTGGACTTTGGCATCATGCTCCATGATGTAGCTATTTGTTTCACCTTTTCGGCCTTCACACTCACAAATCTCGTTAGCTTCCTTCAACACCTTTATCGTAAATACGGGAGTTATATCATACCCTTCCTCATCACAAAATTTAGTCGGGGTCACCTCATTCACACACACATCAAGATTCGACAATATTTGATCCCATCCAAAGGGTTCAAATAATTGCTCTGGAAAGGGTTCCAGTATGTAAGCTTCATCGTTCATTGATCTTTCTAGGATGCAATCCTCCTTCACTGAGCTTCCACACTTCGAGGCACCACACATCCAAAGTTCTTGTTTGGTTTGTAGCCACGCAGGTATCTCTTTCCCATTGACTATAGTAGAGTCAATTTCTTCTAAAGGAGTTCTATTCACATCTCTATAGCTACGGTCTTTTATGCTTATTTTTGTGGTGATCTTTTTATGTCTCAAGTAGATATAGTCATAGCCCCAATCTTGAACCATCTTAAGTTGACGCATGAAAGGCCTTCCTAAAATGATATCAAAATTGTTCCGTTTTCCAAAATCTACTATTGTATATATATGTTCGTATTCAATTCCACAAGAAGTCACAATAATTTGCTCTAGGATACCCAGAGGTTTTTCCGTGTATCCATCTGCAAGTTGCAGCTTCATTCTAGTTTTCCTAAGCGCTGGTCTACCCCATTTTTTCCAAATGTCTTTTGTGGCTATGGCTACTCCAGCCCCACTATCAAGTATAGCCAATGTTTTAACTCCTTTGTATTCCACAGGTAAGGTGGTGTTTCCTTCTTCTCCTTCGCAATATTCCCCCTCCTTGTTTATTGGCACAGGTTTAGCGTGTGCACTTTCTTGTTGAGTTTTGTTTGATTGTTCATTTGAGGGTAGATCTTGAAGAGGTATCTTTAATCCCATCTTCCCCAAATTGTTGCCTACTTCATCCCATACATGTGGTCTAATCTTAAGCAGTTCAGATAGAGTAATGGTGCACTGTATTGGAGCTGACATCAACTCTTGCATACTCTTTGTATCCATCATCTTGGATATGGCTTTTCTCTGAGATGGCACCACTCTAGTCTCTGAGTCTGCCTCATGTTCTCCTATGTATGAGGATAAGGTCTTCAAGGACTCTAGTTTTCTTTCAATTGAAACTTCCGTCCCTGCATCTCCATTTAGAGATTGAATGTCTCCCTGATAGACTTCATGCCCTGTATTGACCTCAGTTATGGGTGCAGATTGGAAAGTCGCACTTCCATCTTTTGCACTTCTAATTGCTTCCCACAATCATTTGGCCATGGCTCATCTATCTTTAGGATAGGTGCCATAAATTGTGATCTTGACCTTGCAACAGTTATGGGTGCAGATTGGATATGGCTTTTCTCTGAGATGGCACCACTCTAGTCTCTGAGTCTGCCTCATGTTCTCCTATGTATGAGGATAGGTGCCATAAATTGTGATCTTGACCTTGTGATCTTGACCTTGCAACATTAGTGGTGTTGGCCACTACTTGATCATCTAGTTGAATTTCTAGGTTGTTGGTTTCTTGTGTTGCAGTTTTTGCTTGCACATCCTTTTGTGATTCTAGCTCAATGTTTCTTTGAGTTAATGTTTCAACAACCTTTGCCTTAGGCATTTCAAATCCAGCACTTTTTGGTTTTGTTGCTGGAGGTGGAATTGGTGCTTCAGGCTCCATCATTGCCTATGCAGTTTTTACCAATTCCTTACACATCTTCAACCTCTCAGTCTCTACCTCAGCATGAGGATATCTCATCCATCGTTGCTCTATGGTTTGGTTGGGTTTCAATCTAGCCTCATATGTTTCCAGTGCAACATCTAATGGCTCTTTTACTTTGTCTACCAACACAGATCCTCCGGAAGACGCCTTCCTTGGTTTCTTATCGCTCACCACCGTTTTGTTTTCCCGTTTTCGTTTTAACTGCTCCTTTGTCTCTTGTAATTCTGTTTGTAGTGCAGTTTGATTTGTAATTGTTTTTGCTTTAATTCTGTCTCTTTTGGCTTTCTAGGATTTTCTCCCAGTCCTCACTGACACACTAGTTGTTTCCCCTTGTTTTAGTTGTCAATCTTTCTCCTCATTAGCTTGGTCCTCAGCATTTTCTTTTGCTTGGGCTCTAGTCACTACCTTCACAGGAATTTTAGGTTCTGCCTCTGATCCACTTGGAGAAGGTACCACTCCCACAACATTCATTGTTGTTTTCCCCTATTTGTTTGGGTGTTTTGGACAATTCGTAACAATGTGTGTAATGGCACACTCCAAACAATATCCAATTATCTCTACACGAGAACAATTCTTGGCCCAATGATTACCTCCACACTTGTAGCATGGTCCCTCTTGTTGAGTCATTGGTGGCACAATTGATGGTTGTTCTTGCTTAGCCAGAATGGTCTCTAGTATAAGCTCTTGATTGGCTATGAACATCAGAGTGTCCTCATTCAATGAATAGAATTTTCTCATAGGTTCTTGCCCTAGCCTAGGTTGTGATACCTCAGCTCTTTGTAAAGCCCTTGATACAACCCTATTTTGAAATAATGGATGATTTGATAATGGCATTTGTTTTTCTATTTGATGTCCAAATAGTATCCCCCTAATGTAGGTTTGATTATAGTAGCACTCGCTCATCTCGTGATTGGTCCATTTTTGCTCAATGGCACACCATTTTATTCGTTGTGCTACTTGCACTGCTAGCTTATCTAGATCGTTCATTAATTGAGACAAAACCACTTGCCTTGTGTTGGTTTCACCAGATGCTAAAGGAGCATTATCCATAGTGATCTTTGTATCACCAATTCCTCGCCATAGGCTTTACAATTGTCAACTAGGTATAACGCTTCTCTCGTCACTTCTTCAAAGGAAGTACATCCTTTTAAGTGCAAATTTTTCTTGAGAGTTTCATTTATCAAACCCTCTATGAAGAGAATTGATAATCTTTCATCCTGTGGTAACTCGCCTTCCGGACATCTCTCTATATATTGTTTGAAGCGTAGCGATGCTTCCTTCACTCTCTCATCTTCTTTTTGCTTGAATGCATAGATTTGGGACACTGTGTTGTGCTTGATTCCCCTTTTAGAGAACTCCACAACAAATTCTTGCAACAGTTGTTCAATGTTTGAGAAGGCATTTTTGTCCAACGGTTGGAACCAATTCAATGCTATCCCTTCCAAGGTTAAGCCAAATCCCTCATACTGTGTATGAAAATAAAATACTTGTTCGGCTCTTAACACTTGTTTGAACAAGAGTGCATGTACGTACAGATCCCTTAATCCATCATACTTCTTCTTGACACATTTGGCCAATTGATATGGTCTCATTGGTTCTGGTTCAACCATGTATCTCAGCGTGTCGGGGTCTCTCACAAGGACATCCCTCGTTCCCTCTTCTCGTCTTGGAGCAAATCCCGGTGGAATCCCCTTGGATATACGCTCTGGCATCGTTTTTGGCTGAAAGTAAGTAGGAATTGAAGTACCCTTGTATATGTATCTCTCTAAGTCAATTGGACCGACAAGTTTGTACTCTCTTCCATACTTATCTACCATTAGAACTTGCACTCCATGGTCATCTGTGTATGTGAAGGCATAGAGGTTCTTGTAGTCTGTCAACTCTTCAATGGTGGAATTTAAACATCTATAGAAGTTGTTTTGATCCCCAATAGGTAACCTATAGGGCCATCATAAGTGTAATCCGTTAGAACTCTCATGGCTTCATTGGTTTTGATGAACCTCACGTTGGGTTTGTTGATTAGAGGATGCTTCTCCTCTAAGTCTCCAGCAATTTTTACTTTTGCTCTTTCAAACTCTCGCATTTTAGTTGATTGGTTTGGCTTCTAGTGAGCTACATGATCACTTGACAAATATCCATGAGCCCTGCCTTAAGGTTTGGCTTGATATGATTGATAAGCCTCATGGTCTTGTCTCAACCCTCTTGTTATAGGTATTGCAGTATTTCTCGTTGTTTGTGTAGGTGGCATAGCTCTGAGTTGAGTGGGAAACCCTAATGATGGATGATTTTTCATGTTTAAGCCTCACTAAATAGTCTCAAGATGGTCCTTGATAAGAACACCTTGGCTTAGTGCACACAATCCCTTTTTGCCCCTGGTCAAGTCTCTAAAAAGTTAGGAATTTATGACTGTTTGGTCTCTGGAAATTGGTTTTGGGTACCCTAAAAGTTTGGAATTAGGAAACCTAGAAAATTTCAGCTCTAAAACCAAAAATTCAGCTTTCTTCCTAGCTATATCTGACTCAATTTGGAGTTGCCTATCAAAAGTTAGAGCACTTTTGGTGAACTGCACTTGAAACAACACTCAAAACAGTTTCAGGATCAAAACACAGGAACTTTGGCTTGTATCTTGGATTCCAGAGGGTATTTTTCACTCAAACCTGAGATTTGGGATGTACTCAAGTAGATCTACAAACTTATGAAGTCAGATACCCCCACTATGTAGAGGTACACCAATCGCGATAGTTGACCCCATGTCACAGATTTGGAAGATTTTTGCACAGTAGCTAGCCCTTGATGTCTTGATACTAAGTGTCTTTGTATTTTTGAATTTAGAGATGTTTTGACCAATGAAAACCCAAATCCCAGGTGGTTTTGCTGCTATTGGCTTGATTGTGTAACTGGGACTTTTGACCACTTTCTTTTGCTTTTTTGACCTTGCTCCTTTTGGAAAATATGTTGCACTAGATGTCAGCTACCTACTCATAAATTTTCAATCCAAAATGTCACTGAGGTACACCGATCGCGATCGTAGTTCCAGCTCCTTTTTGCATGAAATTTTAGGAGTTGATAGACATGGGTATGATTAGTCTATTCCCAAACCCACTTTGCATTTGGATCACAAAAACTTGAATTTTCTCAAGATTTTGGTTTGAAGGATCAGTGATCAATGTTTGCCCTATTTGACATTTGTCTTTTGGTTTTTTGACCCTGGTTCTTTTGAGAAAGTTGTTTGTCCAATTATCAGCTACCTACTCACCAAGTCTCAACTCAAAATGTCACTATGGTACACCGATCGCGATCGTACTGTTGAGCCCAAATTGGATGAAACTTGTGGATATGGTAGACAATGATGTGTACAGTCTACTCCCCAAATCTTTTTGAATTTGGACAAGAAAAAGTCATATTTTCAACAGATCTTGGTCTGATGCAGTGGTTTTCTATCTGTCTGCCATTTTTGGCTATTTTGGTCACTTTTTTGAATTTTGAAAACTCTTGGTATCTTATATAACCTAGGTGTATGTGTGGGTAAAGTTTGGTCAAAATTTGGCACTGAGGTACACCGATCGCGATCGTACTTTGGGGCCCAAATTGGATGAAACTTCACCAGCTTGTTCACTAGGCTATTTTAAGACTACATGCCAAATCTTTTTGAATTTGGACTAAAAAAAGTCAAGTCTCTACCATTTCTTGGTTGGAAGTGCCCGTTTTTCCAAATTTATCAGTTTGACTTGATTTTGGTGTTTGTTTTGGGATTTGAAAGCTATTTGGGGTTGTCCTGTGTATAGGCTATCCCTCTGTATGGTTTCTTCCAGTTTTGATGTGGTTTGGTCTTCTGAAAGTCAATTTCTATGCCAGTTTAGCAGTTTTTGACTTCAATCTGTATTCAGATGATTTGACAAGTATTTTGAGGTTTCTGGCTCTAGGTCCTTTAGACTTTTATGTTTGTATACACCTGAGGATCCCACAGATGAAATCTGGTCAAAATCTTGCACTTAGGTACACCGATCGCGATCGTACTTTGGAGCCCAAATTAGACCAAATTTGGTGTGCTTGTAGACACTGATGTTTTAAGACTATCCCCCAAGTCTTTTTGCATTTGGATCACCAAAAGTCAAGATTTTGCACTTTCTGGGTCTGTCAGGCTAGTTTTGTCCAAGTGGCCTGATTTCCTTGTTTTTTGATGTTTTTGGGTGTGGTTGTTTTAGACAAACTTGTTCAGAATACTATCAGGAAGGCACATGTCAAATCTTGTCTAATTTTGACACTGAGGTACACCGATCGCGATCGTAGTACCTGGGCCAAATCTGATGAAATTTGGTCTGCTCCCTCTGACAAGTATTTCCCAGTGTTTGGTGCTACCACTTTGTGATTTGAATCAATTTCAGCTCTGTTTGGTCAGATTTTCAAAATTTCAGAGTCTTATGGCCTTTTTGCCAAAGTTATGGTTTTCTGGTGTTTTTGACTCTATCTTTTGCCCCAAATCTGACTGGAATGTGATTTACTTATCCTACTCCTAAGTACAGAAATGAAAGAACATAAGAAAATGAATCAAACAAAACAAACAGGATAAAAAACGGATGATGGATCAGTACTCAATCGATACAAAGAAATTTGAAGAGAAAAAATGCTTAAAGCAACCTCACTCACAACTCCTTATATCTCTGAAGAGTAGATCTAGCTAGTCCACCGACCCTAGACTCCGCTAAGCACTAAACCCCTGTCTAGATGCTTCACTGAAATGTAAATGGAATGGAAATTATCTTTTGGAACAATAAGAAAACTCTGAATACGCACTCGGTCACTCATCACCTAAGATTCATTCCCCGACAGCGGCGCCAATGTTTGCGGGTCTCTGCAACGGACGTCCATAGCATAGCTTTCAAGCATCAACATAAAATTATTGATACAGGGAAAGCGACTCGGATGAGGTATGGAAACTCAGTAGGGTTTCAATCCTAATGAAGTGAACTCGAAGAGATGCAACTACTAACTCTACAAGAAAATCAAACGCACCAAAGCCAAGTAATCTGCCTATGTCCTTCTACACAGCTCTACAGTCATCACACCCGTTCACCATGCAAATCATATCGGAATCGCACGAAACTTGAAGGGAAGCTACAAGGGACTATCAGGAACATATCCTATCACTGTCACAACATTCTGAGAAGGTACAAAGATCGCGATCTTCCGTCCCAAAGTACGCAAAAACAGTAAACGATTGATCCTAAAGTGTTGTTTTAGGGTCCCTAAAGCCTCTCCTAGGGTCAAAACAACATAAAATACGCATATAAACACTCAAAACAGCGATTTAAGGCCTAAACGGATGCGGTTGAAACCTTCACCGAATCTTGAATGCTTACACTTGAATGGAAGAGCAGAGTAAGAGGAACACAATGCAAGAAACAAAACTGAATTTGGATTACCGTAGCCACAATGGCGATGATTACAAGTTGGAGCAAAGAAGTAGCTCTCTGTACGTACGTAGTAGTCCCTTATCTTCACAAAAAATAATCTCCTTTTTCCACTAACCTTAGTGTATTATATACCTAGGGCTTTCTAAAGTGGCCGGCGGCCAACTTCTCATGGACATTTACATACATCACTGGAAAAGTTACATCTTTGACTCAGACTTGGCATAGACAATTGACATTAGGCTTTTACAGGGTTTGATGTATTAAACATCGGAAAAATAATGTGACCACATCAAAACTTTGGCTGGATGACCCAACGGGCGCCTTGGCTAGGTGGGCACTTGTATGTTGTTATCACCTCCAAACACCATACCCATGAGAGATGATGAGAAACCAAGTAGACAAAGGTCATACATGTATAATTAAACTTTTGCCAGGAAGATAAAATAAGAGATTAAAAAACTGAAGGAAGCCGAATTCATTTATGAAATTGAACACACAGATTGGGTGTCTCCAATGGTGGTAGTACCCAAGAAGAATGGAAAATTGCGAGTGTGTGTTAATCTCAAAAAGGTGAATGCAGCTACTATTAGAGACAACTTTCTGCTTCCAATCACTGAGCATGTTTTAGAACGAGTTGCAGGAAAAGAAGCTTACAGCTTCTTAGATGGCTTTTCGCGATACAATCAACTTTTGGTTGACCCAAAACACCAACATAAAACCGCTTTTGCAACAGAATGGGGTATATTTGCCTATCAGGTTATGTCGTTTGGGTTAACTAATGCTCCAACCATGTTTCAAAGGTTGATGAGCCATGCTTTCAAAGAATATCTTAGGAAATTCTTAGAAGTATATATGGATGATCTATGCGTACGTTCATCAATCCGGGATCATCATTTTGAACACCTCAAAAAAGTATTTGAAAAATGTAGACTTTATACGATTTTCTTAAATCCTAAAAAGTGGACATTCATGGGTAGACAAGGAAAACTTCTTTTATATATAGTGTCTAAAAATGGCATATCTACTGATATTGACAAGATTCATGTCATTTTTGATTTGCCTAGACCAACAATAGCCAAAAGGGTACAAGCCTTTATGGGGCATCGTGGATATTACCGACGGTTCATCTACATGTACGCTATTATTGCAATACCCATGTATAGCTTGATTACACACTTTGAATGGACCGAGGCATGTGAAGAATCCTTCATGAAGCTTAACACTAGTTTGGTACCAAAACAGGACACTTTAAGTGTCCTTTTCTAATTACAAATTTAAATTAAATGCTACTTGCTTTATTTAAGAAAACTCTCTTGATATGCTTAAATATGTGAGCTAGAGGATCTTTTAAAGATATAAGCTTGCATTTTAGAATCAATCATGATCAAGAACTATACTCATCAAGTTGACCCTCGTAAGACTGCGATTGACACTTTGAAGAAATCGCCTTTATAAGCTCAATAAAAAATGAAGCAACCTTGTAGGAAATTTTATGTGACTCTTCCACAATTTTGCTATAGATAATTGAAAATTTCATGTGCAAAAATTTGACTTTGGAGTATATAAAATAATGGAAATTTCCATGTGTTTGATATGGTCGTTTCAAGCATATTGTTGTATACAAAAAAACTATGTTTTTGATGTATTTGTGAGTTTTAGAAAGTGATACATTGCTTGCTCTTTCCATTGAGCACTCAAGGTGGCAAGTAGAAGGGCTTTGGCGTGCAACAAGTATTGGATCATTTTAAAAATTCAAAACTGCATAAGAGAAAACTTTTATATTTTCATTCTTGAGACATAAGCATTCAAAACCTCAAATAATATCAAACTTTCCATGTAGATCAACTAAATTTATCAAAGTACATGGTACATACACAATCGGGGTGCCTGAAACTTTGGTTTTGATGTTTTTATGGAGAAATCAAGATTTTGAAGAGTTTTTGCACGATAAAGATTTCAAGATAGAGTTCAAGCAAGGAGATTTAATTGATTTAGGGAGCCCAAAAAATACGTGGTTTCTTGGTTTAAACATATGAAGTCATTTGTAGTTGTCAAATTGCAGTAGAATAGTACCGGTTTCATGAGGGGACCTTTGGAACACCAAAATTATGCTCTTATTCAGCATGTGCTCAAGTGTGAAATTATGTCTATAGCTTACATGTGACTTGAAAACTTATCTTTGAAGTGCATTCCACTGTTTTGTAACACTAAATGCTAGCACTGGGCTTTTATAAACATAAAAAAGGCCATCTCTACAAAAAGATATAATGATTTTATGATTTTTTTGGTAAAACAGCTTGAAATTTTACTAAAAATCTATGTCTTAGAACTTACGAGAATTCTCTCCATACAGATTGTCTTTTGATATGGAGGAAAATCCATTGTTTTCTTTCTCGTATAACCACTCTACGGTAGAAACAAGGTGTAAAAAACTTCTTTCTAGCTTGATAAATAAATTGCCAAAACATGGTAGAAAAACATGACACTTTAGTGTCTCAGGACACTTAAGTGTCCAATTATAGAACTAGTGTTAAGAAAGCTCTCACCTCAGCTCCACTATTGAAAGCACCAGATTGGATTAAGGTATTCCACTTACATGTAGATGCTTCCAGTTTTGCTATTGGCTGTATACTACCTCAACCAAGAGACGAGAAAATTGACGTTCTTATTTCTTATGCTAGCCAACAATTGAACATGGCGGAAAAGAATTACACCACCACTGAAAGGGAAGGGTTAGGAATGATCTATGCCATTAAAAAGTATAGACATTATCTATTAGCCAACAAGTTTGTGTTCTTTGTGGACCACCAACCTTTTTTGTATTTGGTCAACAAGCCATGCAGCAGAGGAAGAATAGTGAGATGGTTCATCATTCTTCTCGAATTTGATTTCACTATGGTTGTAAAGAAGGGCACTACACATCAACGAGAAGATCGTTTGTCAAGGATTTTTTCAGGAGAATCACCTAAAGGGTTAGACGATTATCTACCAGATGCCTATTTGTTCTCTGTGGAAATGATACCTAGATGGTCGGAAAACATTGTGTCATTGATGATTATAACTCAAGTGGATTCACAAATACCACTTCCTATCACAATCAAATTAATCGAGCAATCGGCTATGTGTCAATTACTAGCTGGTATGCTATACAAAAGAAATCGAGATAGGATATTGCTTTTATGCATTAATCCTGAAGAAAAACAACAGTACCTAAGTCAAGCACATGTTACCATAGTAAGACAAGATTTCCCTCAATGTCAGAAACAAACACCCATACCTAATGTAACATTGTTTCAAATGTCACCCATTCCTAAGTGGAGTAACTATCTGGTTACTTACTTATCAAGCCGAACATTTCATGAGGATATGAGTAAACACCATCAAAGAGAAATTGAAAGTGAAGCAAGAGACTATGATCTTATTGGGAACCAATTGTATCGGAGAGGTAAAGATCAACATTTGCATCTTTGTGCAAATGAAAACGAGTATATTTCGATTATAGAACAAGCACATGCTAGATTAGCTAGTGGTCACTTTTCTAGGTAGACCACTGCTAGAGAAATCTTGATGGAAGGCATATGGTGGCCAACACATTTTGCAGATGCCAAAGAATATGTTCGAATGTGTGATGCTTGTCAACAAGCAAAAATGCCAACACGAGTAGATAGCATGCCCTTAAGACCAATGATAGGGGCGATGGGGTAAAGATTTTGTTGGGCCAATATAGCCACCAGGCTTATAGAACCCAAGATCAATATATCATTGTAGCTACGGACTATTTGACCAAGTGGGCCGAGGCTAAAGCAGCTCAAAAGAATGATGCCAAAACCACTGCTACATTATTATATGAGTATGTATTCACGAGATATGGAATACCAATAGAAATTGTCAGTGATCGGGGAACTTATTTTCTCAATGAGGTAATTGAGTATTTGCTTAATGAGTTTATGGTCATCCATAATAACAAATTAGCTCCCTATCATCCACAAGCAAATGGACAAGCTGAGCATACAAATAAAATTCTTAGCTCAGTGCTGACTAAAGTGGTTAGTTCAAGAAGGACAGATTGGGAAATGAATCTCCATGCTTCTCTATGGGTTTATCGAGTTTCATTCAAAAAAGCTTTAAATGCTACACCCTTTAACCTTGTTTATGGTCTTGATGCCATACTTTCAATATAATTTCTATTGCCGACATTAAGGGAAGCACAGAATCTTGAGTGGACTAGACATGAATTGTCAAAGAATTGAAGATTTGGAAAAGCTAGATGAGCAAAGGCTAAATGCTGTAGCTCACATCTATGCACAAAAGTAGAAACAAAAACATTTTTTTGATTCCCACTTAATCACAAAAATCTTCAAGAAAGGGGACTTAGTTTTAGTCTGTTCACTTAAGCATCACATTCCCAAGTTCAAGAAAAAGAGAAATGGACCATTTATCATTGAAGATGTATCTCCAAGTGAAACAATAAAATTGTCCACCCTATATGGTGAACCAATGGCTAATTGGATTAGTGGATGTCATTTAAAGAAATAAAATTTTCCGCTAACCAATGAATTGCTAGAGAGAATGTATGCAGCTAAGCAAAGAGAGATCAAACGACATCAGGTTATTGATGAAGCCCAAGAGGAAGGTGGGCTTTGAGTACTCAAACCGAAAGCTGCCCTCAAGAATCAACAGGGATTGATTCCCATCAACACTCTAGAAATAGATGATCGGCAATGGGAATTACCTAAAGATTTAGTTTCAACAGATTATAACTGGTTAGACGGAATGGACCTGCGCATCAAAGTACAACTCAAAATCATAGAACCAATGCTTTGGTCGACACAGGAGCGGAGCTAGAGTAAATGCAGTAAGTTATTCTACGTACAAAAAGGCAACAAATCAAGCATTGACAGTAGGAATAGCGACAATCAAAGGATGCAACAAGAACCCAACTCCAACATTGGGAGTAGTCAACTTGAACGTGATAGTACATGGATGTTCATGTCCTCATCAGTTTGTATGCTTACAAGATGAACACATAAATGAGACGATGATTCTTGGAATTCCCTGGATGCGGACATACAAAGCAGTACCAAATTGGGATACAAATCAGCTAAAGATATCACCTAAAGGAGGGCAACTCATAGTTTCAATTTCCCCAAGCAAGGAGGAATGGAAAAGAAGCAATCAGTAGACCAAACCACGAAGTAGTCAATCTTCTCCATCCCCTTAACAAGCAAATGCTACAAGTAGCATGCAAGGAGTCGGGCAAATTTGGGTACCAAAAGCACAGCTTAAGGATAAACCAACTAAGATCTGGGTGTCTAAAACTTCATCGACAAAACAAAAGAAGGTTCCAAGGGTTAAAACACAAAGACGAGCATCGCTGAGCAAGGAACCTAACATGAAATTGGTTTGGAAGAAAAAGGAGCACTATCTTCTCCTTACACCATCATACCAATCAAGCAATGGCGAGTTAAGTCTCAAAAGATTCCACCACACCATACATCACCAAGCAGACCAAACTACCAATGGCCAAAAAAGCTCGACAATAGTGAAAAGTGCTACCAACAGCTCGAGCAATCAGTATGCTAAAGCATCCTGATGGTACAACCAAACAGAGAGCACACACGCTACAAGATTTTCTCTTTGGAAGACATCAACATCAAACCTCGACATCAAAAACTCTTGAGCTAACTACTCAAGACCCAGCTCTTGCACATCATAGTGGTTTGAATTTCATTGATCTTCAAAGCATGGTAGAGCCAACCATAGCTATGCATAGACACGATTGTTCAACCCATGCACACAGTCGTCCTGGAGTACGCCATCTAGGAGGGGTGGAAGAGCTAAGTACTAAGTAATTAAGGGCAATGTTTGAAGAGGGAGGAAAAAAGTTCGATGTTAACGTGTGATTTTTTTGCAAAATTACCTAATAATGCCCTTATAATTCACCATCAAAATAAAATTCATTGATAATATCTTCTCGATGAGTGTAAATAGTGTATATATTATCAGAAAATCATCAAAAAATAGTCCTTTTGGATATTTTATCATTTTTATTGATAATGAGGCTTAAAAATAGAAAAATACAATAAAAAACAATAAAGCTATGTTTTTCAATGGATTTTCTTAATTATTTGATTCTCACTTTACTTTTTTAGAGCATTTTGCTATTTTCTTTGATTTTTTCAAATAAACAAGTCAAAAATTAATAATAAATATCAGGGAAGCTCAGATGGAAAAACGAAAGACATGATGGTGATCAGAAGACAAGGCGAGCAGGAACAATGATAAATGCCAGAATTTTGATCTGACTCCACAGATAACTTTCCTACGAGGTCTATATACAATGTATATGATTGGTTTAGTGAAATCAATCAAGCAAAGCCCTCGAAAAGCAAAAAACGGCTCGAAGGTTACAAAGCGTTGAATTCGACATACGGGGTCAAACTGACTCCAAATGAGCCAGAATTGGACAAGTTGCTTCACGACCATGTTGCGGACAAGTCCAAAGCCTCAAAGTTGACTGACCAACCCAACAGGCAGTGTAGTCACAAAAAACGGTCAAAGTCGACAAAGCACAAAGTGATGTCGGCATGACCAAACTTGACCAAATTCAATTTAGGACTTGTTTTAGGTGTATAGGATATGTCTAGGTCAAAAGTTGTAAATTTTTCAAAGAATTTATCATTGTTGTAAATAATCGTTATTATTTACTTTTGCATCAATTTTGCTTGGAAATTGTCACATCACCTCACCCATCATGTGTACACACTTATTACATGCCAAAAATCAAGTATGAGACAAAATGAGCACCTATAACTTGGAAAATTGCCAAAACACGCAAAGAAGTCTTTGCAAGTCAATTTTTGGGTTATGGACAACATTTCTTGATCCAAATCATCTGATATCTCATACATAAGGTCTATACAATGCGTAGAACCAGTTTGTACCAAAAAATGTTGATTTTGGTAGAGAAGTTAATAATCGTGATTATTTACTTTCTAGCCAAAATTGGGGATTTTTGATATTTTGCCAACATAAATCCAAAGTACATGATGTGTTAAGCCCACTAGCCAAGTTTGAACCAATTTGGAGCCCAAAAATCTCAAATTTCCTTTATATCTACTGTTTTAAAGATCTAATTAGCACTAGGTTGGTAATGGGACACTTTTATGTCCTATTAAGTGACCATTTTCCTTGAATTATGTCAAGAGTTTCAAAATGGATTTTGAGGTGCTATCTATCTAGAAAGTTGTCTCATGAGCTGAAAAAAACTCGACATTTTTTTGGAATATCAATTCCATCTTTAACCTTGTCCTTGCACAACATTTCACAACCTAAACTGTGTGAAAAAACGGGTCCTGTTTTTGGCTTTTTTTCAACTTTTTGCAACGATACCACTCTAGAATTCATGTTTGTGAGGTCTATAATGCTAGAGAACTATCTTTAGTAGTCCTCAACATGTCCTGATGCTTCTAGTGAGAAATAAATGTTAAAGTTGTAAGTTATTGACCAAATTACAAAAAATGTCAAATCCTATTTTTTAGCCAATTTTAGCTGTTCTATGATTTATTTCGTGGCTTTCATGATATCCAAATGCAGGTTTGATTTTCTAAGTCGCATATTGTAACATAAAGCTAATATTACTTGAGTTTGGGGGCACCTAATAACCTATTTTTCATAGTAGACACCGATGGTTGATTTTTTTAATTATAGAAGAAAACGAAACATTCTAGTATATCAAGTATAGCTTTTTCAATATTGTTATTTTCTTGTGACAACTACATGCATTTTGTAGGTAGTAACCATATCTAGTCATAAGGATCAAGTTTGGCTAGATATTGAATAGTTTCTATGGGATTTTACAACTCATAATGTTGAACCCAGTTTTTTCATGTTTGCTGTATTTAGCACTTCATCTTTGTCCCCAAGATTCCCCTTGGTAAGAGATGTATTATTCTTTTGACATGCTCCATGGCTCCTTATGAATCTAAAGGACAATAGGGAACTAAGAAAATATGCATATATTATTTGTATTGAGCGTGGCTATAGAAACTTTGATGATAGGTTTGCAGAATGGTAAAAATTCAACTTTTTTGTACCTATTTGCTTTGGCAAAACAAATATAGTGAGTGAGAAGAAATCATATGCTCTGATCACTAACCCATTGAAGTTAACTAGGGAATTTATCTCAAGTCCTACAAAAATACCTAATCTTATTTTTATGCAACAAAACGTAAGAAATGACTGTTTTGATGAAAATGTACCGGTCCATCAAATTTGGAGGCTTGGTGTGACCAAAAGATGAGAATTTTACAAGTTTCTTATTTTTTCCATGTGTAGTAGGCCTTGAACTATAACCTCATGAAAGGATTTTACAAAATGAGTGGATCTACTATGGTTTTGGAGGTTTTTTTCAAAACCCTGAAATGACACTTTTATGTCCTGTTAGGTTACCAACCTAGTGATAAAGCCAAAAACTAGTAACATTTTCACCCTATCCATCCAAATGAGCCCATATTTCACTCAGAGCATGTATTTGGTATATACTTCAAGCCTATGAAGCCAAGTTTGCAAAAGTTAAAAAATATGCTCAACTGTAAATAATCGCGATTATTTACTCTCGTTGAAAAAATTTGCTTTGACTTTACAATTTTGTTCCTTGCATGTTTTTATGCATCTATGCTTGTGCAAAAATTGATTTGAAGCAAATTGGACCAAAATAGTCAGCATTTCAGCCTAAGGACATTTCAGAGAAAATTCCAACAAATCTGCTAACTTTGCACTCTATTCACTGAACAGAAGCCATGTAAGCAACAGAGAGGGCCAAGAAAAATCTCAACCAAAAGGAAAAGTTGCAGGAACTGGCCGCATATCAATTAGATCCCGATTCAGTCAAGGTAGCCAAGGCAACATACCTCTGCAAAGAACAACTAGAAGAGCATCATACCACAGTCTTCACCGGCAGATTCAAGAGTGAAGAGGGACATCAGGTGGAGTTGAAACTCTTACCGAAGGAAGTATATGATGTTGTCGCGAAGCCTAAGACCAAAGAAGCCAATCGTAGGCTAGGACTCAGAGACTTTTATGAACAGGAGCCTTGCGGAGTGGATTTTCAGAAAGCTTACGAGCGTTTATCCACAATCAAAGAAGATGGAATAACACAAATATCACACACTCGGGGAAACAAGGTCGAAGTGTTCATAACCAAAGATATAGTGGCAGAGGCACTCAGACTACCCACAGAAGGAATGACCATGAGAGCAAGGGACAGGAAAACGGCAGGCACCTTCACCAAAGAAACCGTTGCGGCTACCTTTGCAGATTTGATTCACAAACAAGTGGAAGAACCAGCCCGGTTATACCAACAACAGTTCCATTTTTTGGCAAAAAGGCCACCAAGGTACACGACGCCAAATCATGCGGTTGCCACTACATTTACCCAAGTTCTCAAGTCAACAACCAGGCAACCGGTGGACCACGCTTAGTATGTCCTAACCACCTTGAAGGGTACCAAGAAAGAAGGCAAGATCACTTACTTGGGTGCGCCAGAAGTCTTGACGAGGATAGCGTACCATGCCATTGGCATGGTTGACAATCTACCACCTGCCCTTGACCAAAACACATGGATATTGGCAGCACAACCCTCTCCGAGAGCTACAAGGTCAGGAAAGAGATCTTATAAATCAGATGAAGAATCTGCTGAAAGCTCTCTGAAAAGGCACAACAGCGAGAGCTCAAACAATGAGAAAAAGAGAGCTCATAGAGAAGAAATGAAGAGAAAAGTTGTGTCCGCCCACCAAGAAAAGCCCGTGCAGAAACAAGCTTGCTTTGAAAGAAAAAAACATGCCTTCCAGCGTAGTCGACAAGCACAAGGGAAGGACCCAAAGAAATGGGTGCATAGTGGACTTAAAGGCCCAAGAACGAAGCATCACACGAGAAAAGAGGCTGAAGATTCGACAAAAACTTTGGAGAAAATGTACCAAGAAGCCAAAGCCCTCAAGCTGAAAGAAGCCGAAGAAGCGGCTAGAAAAGACAAAGAGGTAGAGGAACAGAGATAAGATGAAGAAATGGTTAGAGAAGAAGCACAGGAACAAGGCTATGAGTCTCCCAAACCCACTTTACCGCCTACAGAATAGCAGGATCACCCTATGCCAAGCCCACCACCATCACCTGAGAAAGAGAAAGCCGCAGAATCTAAGTCCACCAAAGAGACAAAATCTTCACAAGAGGCTGACCAGCAAGATCAACAAAAAGAGAAAGAAGCAGAGCCTGAACAAGAGAAAGCAACAGCTACGCAAAAGTCTGAAGAGCTAAAGGCAAGTGAATATGCACAAGAGGCCACTGCTACACAATACCAGTAACAACAAAAAGAACCTAAGCCGGAAAAGGAAGTGATTCCTGCACCAGAAGAGACCACAAAGTCTAAGCCAGCACCTTCTACTTCCACACAATAAGAAATAGCCGAGGCATCCACAAAGTCTTAGGTTGACAAAGAAAAAGAAGACCAACCCTCTACCTCCATGCAAAAAGAACCAGCAACCATGATGCAGCAGAAAGACACACATGGGGCTGCAGGGACATCAACCCAGTTGGCAAGACAGGAGGATTGGCAGTCTAATGACGAGGTCATACTGCAAGTAAGTGAATACGCAAGACAAGTGCAAGATATGATAGAGAGACTCCGATCAGCAGCACTTAGCTACAGCACAAAGGCTAAAGAGCTCGAGATGGTGATTGACGCTCTCCAAGGAGAGTTAGAAGACAGAATGAATGTCATCACCGATCTTCAGAGGCAAGTGAAGGAGATGAAAGCCAAAGATGAACAACATCAGCTAGCAAGAGATTGTCAACAAAAGAAATGGATGAGTTGAGTGAATTGCTCACCAAATTATCAGATGCTTGCAAAGCAAAAGACGAGGAGCTGACAGAAGTTACAAATGAACTTCTTACGATATCCCTATCATTTCAAAAAATTCAAGTGCAATTCGATGTTGCAAGTGGTTCTTTGCAATACTCTGGGCAGAGAATAAATGATCAGGCAATCTTCTTATGGCAAATCAAAGATAATCCAGCCGTGGCCTCGATCAAAGGGACAGATGAGGTATACAAGGCACTAGAGAAAATAACAAGGATCTCGAGTTAGAATTAAAGTTGGAGAAATCACAACGCAGAGATCTGGCATTGATGCGGGTCTAGAGAGAAGAAGAGCTCCTGAAAGAAATAGCTGAGCTCAAAAGAGTGAACCAGATCCTCAGAGAAGGAAAGCCAGAAACGCAGGATGAGGCAGGCACTTTAGAGCCGCCGCCGATAGATATACCCTCGGTCTCATTTGCTGAGTTGGAGACACAGTCCATAGCAAAGCCAAGTGGTGAAGAGGATTTTCAGATTATTGTTACAGATGCAGACACAGTGCCTATGGTCCAGCTATCAAAAGCTGAAGAGGACGCACTGAAAGAGAAGATAACCCAAGAGGTGGATGAGCAGTGGAAAGCCGTGATGGATTGGGACTTGAGATTTCTACACTTTGTCAACGTCACTCAACTCACTCCCAATCAGATCAATGTGCAATGGCATCAGCACTCCCTGCTATACCCTCTCATAAAAGTGGAAGTACTATAGGTAAAGGAGAGGCTCTACAAAGACATGCAAGAAGATGGCACAGATAAAGACCACACAAAGTGGAGGTTAAGCTGGTTGAAAAAGAATCCGAGATATTTGATTCTGTTCACAAGAGCACCTGCAGCCCTATAAAGAGATCTCACTTTTTGTCTTGTACCCAGAGTAAGGACATGGCAAGAGCATGAGGCACTAACAAAGAAGCGGCCAACTTGGCTGAACTACCCAAGACTGCCAGCTCCAAAGAAAGAACAAACCATAGAGGAATAGATGGTGAAAACCCTAACGGGTGCCATGTCTTTTTCACTTGGCGGATCTCCTCGGTTGTCACATTGCAGTTGTGTTTGTTGCATTGCAACCGCAGGCAAGAGCTCTACGCATTGACGTAAGCAGTTCACAGTAATTTGTAGTTTTTGGCTTTGCTGACCCGCAACGTAATTTCATCATACAAATAAAAAACTAAGCATAGGCGGGGTATTGGGGCATCATTGCTAAGCATTTAGATGCATTCTGGGTCAAAAACGACTAGGTCAAAAATCCATTGCTTAGTAATAATTACAATTTTGGAACTTGACCTAAAGTGGGGTTTGAGACCATAAGCATATGTGCCTAGGTCTTATAAACTTGTCCTAGAAGTTTTGTTACGTTTGGATGTCATTTGATGTTGTAATGGATGTGATTTGTTTGCCAATGAGCGATTGGCTTTTGGTGATTTCAGTCACTTGAGTGTAGCTTGACTTAGATGCGAGCAGTGTTAGTTGTTTTCCAAGAGATTGACAACCTCTGTACCCTCTATGCATTAGTCAAGTCAGCTTCGTCCCATGGATTGACAATTTGATCGTGGTTTTCGCTAATACTACAATAAGATAGGATGGTCAAGTTAGACATGAGTCCCACACTTATCGGAGGTACATGGTGCATGGATGATTACGATGATGATACTAAATCTTTACTTCATTCTATTCCATTTATTTATCAGACTCTAACTTATATATCAAATACCAATGATTTGGGATTTCTTCAATAAGTCTAGAAATTGTTGGCTTCAACATTTATTACAGTGGATCTTATGGAGCTTCACTCATGCAGTTTTGGCATCCAGATCCAAAGGAATCGTACCAAAAAAAAATTATTACTTGGGATAGTCAAAGTTTATTGAAGATATTATTCAAAACTTTGGTTTGAAATTTGCACACTTGGTCAATACTTATTGTCTTGCAAGTTTTACAAAAATTACTTTTGAAAGTGGTGGTTAGCTTGTTACGTATCAACCTTATGCTAATCTGATTGGGTGTCTTTAGTTTGTTGGTTTGAGCATTCGTCCTGATACTTTATTTATTGCTAACTATCTTGAGGAACATTTTATGTATCCTTGTCTTAAGCATTGGTCTACAAAAAAATGCATGTTGAGATACTTGAAAGGCATTGCAGATTTTGGTTTAGTCTATCAACAATAATTGAGATTTTGGTTTAGTCTATCAACAATAATTGACATCAGACTTTATGTTGTCTCTCACTTTCTTTTGGATTACACAAATACAAACTCATGGTGATTGCTTCTTCATAATGGTTGCCTTATTTTTTTGACCAACAAGAAAAACTATTGTGTTGCAGTATCTACAACTAAGTGTGAATATATTGACGCATTGCTTGTAGCCTCTTGCACCGATTTGGATTAAACAAATGTTGGTTGACATCGGTCATCCTCCTCTTTCTAACATTTCTTTATAGTGTGACAATTAGAGTGCTATTAGTCTTACAAAAGACTACATACAACATAACAAATCAAAGCATATTGTTGTGCACTATCATTATGTCTGATATGAAATATGCAAAGGTACTATCATGATAGAACATTGTCCTAGTGACCAGATGATTATTACATGCATTCTTAACACAGGCCTTGAATCGGTCATGCTTCATTCTCTTGTGCTTGGAGCTTGGATTTTTTTTAGATTCACTCTTTTTACATTAGAACCTCTATTGTTATGGTAGTTGCGTACACATGTCATTGTAATCTCATAGGCACCTACACCATGCACACCTCTTACTTGCACTCTGCGACCAGAGATTTCATTTATGTGGTCACAAACACGTGAACACGATAATAACATTGAGTGATCACATTTCAAAATACATGACCACTTTAAATATTCACTTAACTTCCCCTTGACCTATAGAAATTGTCCAATTTGGTAAGCCCATTGGGATTTTTTAATTTCTTGATGGGTTTGGTTTAGCGTTCTTATAGTTTTCTAG
The DNA here is from genome assembly GCF_014529385.1 of Adiantum capillus-veneris. Taxonomy (NCBI): domain Eukaryota; kingdom Viridiplantae; phylum Streptophyta; class Polypodiopsida; order Polypodiales; family Pteridaceae; genus Adiantum; species Adiantum capillus-veneris. The sequence goes on along the minus strand of NC_140945.1, from coordinate 17,784,078 downwards.
TGGGTCCGTTAAGAAAAACACATGCCCCGGTGAAATTTTGGTGGGTTGTCACATCATCACTTATTGTCTTTTTTGTGATCACGTTAATTGTGATTATGTCAATGTGATAATAAACATTGTGATGACAAAAAAATTCACGTGTTCACGTGAATTGTTTGTCTGCGACCTCTTGGTCACTTGTATATTTTTACATAGATACACAATGTAATTTCATATCATTACTTCTGTTTCATATTTTTCAAATTTATATAGGGGCTTGGTTTTTTCCCTTATATTCCCCAAGGGCTTTTTCATCCAGAGCTAGAGACCATTGTTTGATTGGGAATGTTGGAGGTATACAGGGATTACTCTATCTAACTTGGTCTCACCTATATATATGTAATTGTTTTCCAATATGAATCAGTCTTTGGGAGCATACATGGTCTCTCTCTCTCTCTCTCTCTCTCTCTCTCTCTCTCTCTCTCTCTCTCTCTCTCTCTCTCTCAACCTCTCAACAAAGCTAGTAGAGTGACTGCAAAGCCCCCATGAGTTGCAAAGTGGCCAAAAAGAAGCAGGGCATGCCGTCACACATTTATATAGACTTAAGAGAAGTTTATCAATCAATATCTTGATGTTCAAACAATTCTATCATGGCTGCCCACATTGATTGATGCATGGATTTGTGGGCTATAAGTACCAATAGCAAGTGCTAGACACTTGGACATCTCTCTCTCTCTCTCTCTCTCTCTCTCTCTCTCTCTCTCTCTCTCTCTCTCTCTCTCTGTGGAAATGTTTTCTCTATATTACACTTTGTTACATTGATTGATGCGTGGAGTTGTGGGCTATAAGTAGTGATATCAAGTGCTAGACACTTAGACCTCTCTCTCTCTCTCTCTCTCTCTCTCTCTCTCTCTCTCTCTCTCTCTCTCAAAATGACTTACAAATAAGAGACTCATCCACATGACCCCATCACACACACTCACACCTCTTAGTGGAGTGGTATCATTATAGTACAAAAATGCTATTTATTGACTTGTTTAAATTGTCTCTTTCACAAGAAAATACTTTTATGGAGCTAGATCTAGATCCCTTTCACCCTCTTCTGAGAAGATGAAAACCATATTGGAGAAGAAAAATTCTATATAAAATTGAACTTTTCAACTACAAATGCTGAAATTTGAGCCGGCAGCCTGATCAAATCCTCCTTGTGAAAATTTGAGGCATCCATATTTTAATTTGAGAAAAACTTAGATAAAGAAAACATAAGCCCTAGTCGGACTCCCAACGTCCAAATCCCAACGTCTAGGCACATTGTCATGTCTCATATCATCAAAGATGAAGATTGTCCCAACCTCAGGGTCCCTATAAAGGACAATGAGGCACATTGTCATGTCACATACAATGCAAGCTACAAACTTACCTTTTCTTGAGCCGTGGGTCCCACTTCCAAGTCCCTATCCAAGCACACTGTCATGTCTCATATCATTCAAGATGTCAAGTCTCATCAACCTATTTATTTCTGAAAATCGGAAATAACAAAGTGAACTTTCAACTATTCACAATGGCCGACATAAGATGATGGGAGAATGTATGTGAACCCAAGTTATTGCCCTCTCTTAAACACTAGATAAGACAAAGAAAGATAGAATGTGTGTGGTCCCCTAGGTGGGGTAGAGGAGTCAATTTAGAGACGACAAAATTGAAATGCCTCCAGCTCCCACTACCCTCCAACATTCCAAGCACCAATGGGCATAAACCCAGGTCTCCTCTTCACGTCTCTACTGCAAAAACTTGCATCACGAATGGTGACTTGTAGACGAAGCACGACAAAGAGATTTGTTTTCTCCTGAAAAAAAATGCGAGGGAGTGACGAGACTGTCAAGGGGATAGTTAGATATGTTGCAAACAACGAGGATTGAATGCACACATATGTGTATGCGAGAACGCCACATTTGTGTTTTGCTAACCACAACTCCACGCTGCATGTGCTTGAAATGATGCTTGGAGATAAGAAGAATTCGAGGGTAGACGGTCCCTAAAAAGAGCTCATCTTTTAAGTGGGATGCTTACCTGAATGCATATCTTTAACACTCCCTCATAAGTAAGAAAGTAGTATGTGGTCCATGGACGGCAGTCTTATTTAAAAAAAACATTAATCCAATGGTTTATAAATTGCTCACAATGAGATTAATCGAATGGTCCAAAGGCCCTTGGATTGCACCCAAGGGATGATAAAGCCTTATGAAGGCGAATAAATGGTACTTGTTATATATCCCTTCGTTAGGTCTCCCCAACCTCACTAAAAACACAAATTATTCCAGAACATATCAAGTGCACAAGTGAAGGGTGAGTTTATGAAACGAAATGAAGATGAAGATGAAAAAGTCAAAAGACAAATGAAGACGGAAGGTCAAAAGACTTTTTATATCCCTCAAAATAAGTGTTTCTTTGTTTTTTCATTTTCAACATTTTCTTTTAAATTTTCTTGAGCGTTATCCTCTCTCTCTCTCTTAATATTGTGTTCATCTTTCTTAGATAATATTATTACAAATTTATGTGCTTAGGGTAGGCCTATCCTTACATGCTATAAATTAACGTTTTTTTGTTTTTGAGTGGATTTTTGTTTTTTTTTTTTTGTTTTGGGGGGGGGTGGGGGGGGGGGTGGGTTTGGTGGTTCCATGTAGGCCCTCCTTTACCAACTTTAATTGCCCAAGATCTTTAATTGTTGTAGTAAATAGAAGCGTCTTCCCTACTTAATTTAAATTTTGGTATTCAAGTCGTGGCCCAACTGAGCCTCGACATCTTTTCCAAATAAAGTTCTCTCCATAATATCTAATGCACCTTGAAGGCCCCATAAAAGGAGAGGGATTGGAAAACGAAGGGGGGGGTGGTGGGGTGGGGGTGGTGGAGGCCAAGGCAAAGTAAGAAAAAGAAGGCCTCATCCTATGGATGGATGGAGGGAGAGAGAGAGAGAGACCATTACCATTTTCTTGCTCCAGTGCCCATGCTGGCCACACAATTTTCTTGCTCCACTCACCATGCTTGCCACACAATTCATGGCTCTCTCTCTCTCTCTCTCTCTCTCGCTCTCTCTCGCTCTATACAATAGGCCACACTCGTATGGCTCTAAAAACTTGAAATATCAATATTGTTGTGGGGTCTTGCTTCGCAAAAACTAAAAGTTATTAGAGTTTTCCTATATTTATAAAAGTTTTCCTACCTATATTTAGGTAGGTTGTACTTGATCCAGAGGTAAAAGACACATGCACCAGAGTTGAAAGAAACATGCACAGAGTCGGACAGACATGAAAAAGGCCACAAACAAGAACAAGGACAAACGGTACACTCATTGTAGCATCACTATCTTACATCATTGCTTATGTGTGGAAAAGTCTTTTTTGGCTTTCTAAAAGAAGCTCTAAAAGGAGAGCATGCTTCTTTTAGAGGAGAGCAGTCCTCGAAAAAGGGTGTACTTGATTAAAAAGGGTGCTACATGTTGCACAAACATGAACAAGAGGTAAGAGGTAAAAGACACATGCATAAACATGAACCAGAGTTAAAAAACACATGCACAATGCACAGACATGAACGAAGACACAAACAAGAACAAACGGTACACTTATAGTAACATCACTATCTTACATCATTGCTTATGTGTGAAAAAGCCTTTTTTTTTTTTTTTTTTGGCTTTCTAAAAGAAGCCTTAGAGGAGAGCAATGCTCAAAAACAATGTTCTTCCAAAAACTTCCCAAACCTACATATGAGAAACAATAGAGGTAAATTGATTAAATTTGAAGGTTTTTACATCAAATTACACTAATTTTTTAAAAAATTTGCGGGTTTTTTGAACTTCAAATATAAAATTTAAAGGTAAACCTCAAAATTTGTAGGTGGGATTACACTAAACATTGTAAGTCTCAATCATAATTGAAAACATTGAAAGTATGCCTAACTTCCAAACCTAATTGAGATAACAAATCTGGTGATTTGGGTGCACACCAGCTCCACCTAGCTCCGGAATCAATGCCCTCCCAGGATCAAGTCATCTATAAATAAAGCAACCTTCCATGCTTTTTTGTACCCACTTGCAAACTTTAGCGGCCAACCCCGCGATGTAGGACATTTACTAAACAGATGAAGGGGGTCCTTCGAAGCCAACCTGTAAGACAGAGCGCATGTCAATGCCTATCCCTCGAGCTTGTAACTTGACCCCAGTTGGCATGGCTCCCCACAACACCTTCCAAATAAAAAACTTCATGTAATCACGCCATTTGACCTCCCAGATGGCTCTAACACTTCTTAGCCAACGCTCTTCGACCAATGTTTCTTTCGTATATTGTTTAGTGATGCATACCAGTCCACTTTGTATATCATCTCACTATAGGTGTCCTGTGTCTTGGGGAGTGAGAACACTATACCTTTTAACAATGCCATGCTTTCTAATCTAATTCAGGCCCACAGATGGGTGAAGGAGATGAGGACAACCCTTCCAAGAGTTTACTGACCATAAGACTCTTGTACAATTTGAGATTATGATGGGATACTAAGAGTTCAATATCCTTCTAGCAGAGATTATTGTCATCCCAAAGGTGATACAGTTTAAACATCCCTTTATTGCTTACCTTGTGAGCAACCTCCCTTCAAAAAGTGTTCCATGCACCCCTTCCAAGTTTGGAAAGCCAAGGGGACCATTGGAGAGAGGATCTACTAAAGTATATGAATTTCTCCCATAGTCTAGGGTAGCAGCCACTTTGCTACATTTGTGTACAAGCTCCCCAGCCTCCAAGCTTCAAGACAGTCCAGAGAGGTGCCAAGATCTTACCATGCAGTGTGGCCTCCTTCCATGATCTCCTTTTATAGGTGAGCACTGCATTGTTGATCATATCCTAGGCCATGATGGCCCAGTCCTATTTTTGATCCATCAACGAGACAACTAGCTTGGCAAAGAATGCTTATGCATACAGTATTGGGTCAATGATCCCAACGCACCTTGATTCTTAGATCTTGCTATCCACTCCCATTTCCCCCATTGGCAAGGGGATGTGGTTTTAATCCTGCTCTCCCACAAGAACCATTTGATAGGCTTCAAAAGTTCTTTCCAATTAGATTTGCTCAGTTTATGTAGTGGAGACATGAACGAGATGTAAGGGGTCAAGAATGCATTAATCACTATAACTTTGCTATGGAAAGGGGGGAGCACATAATCCCATCTTCTCATTTTTCTATTTACCTTGCTTAGGAACCAATCAAACCTTTTCTTATCCAATATACCCACCCCTAATGGGCCGCCTAGGTGCCTGAACACGTTGCCTTGACCAATAATTTTCCCACCCCTAATGGGGCGCCTAGGTGCCACACTGGCTTTACCAATAATTTCCCCTAACAAGTTTGTTGGGTCAAATGACCCTCTTTTCGATAAAGAAATCAATATAGATTTATCAATATTGCACAATGAGCCAGAAGTAGTGGCAAATAATTGCACGATCTGGAGGGCTCTCCTAAGTACATCTGACTTGGCTTTCAAAAAGAGTCAAGAAGCGTCTACAAACAAATGTGCAAGAAATTGTTTACGTCCATGCAGTGCCAGACCTTGAATTTTTCCTTTTGTCACACTGTTCTCTAGCAAGGCAAAGGGTGAGATCCATTCGCAAAGAGTAGCGGGGCCAAGGGGCAACCTTGATTGATTGATCTCTTCACCTCAAACTTTCCCACAATCTTGCTGCTGAAGAGTAGCTAACAGTAACTTCCCACCTCAAGAGCTTAGAGTAACTTCCCAACTCAAGCATGCGCACTATTCCACACATTTTACGACCAAAGCCTTCATGACCGTAACAATGTAGGACCATGAGATTCTATCATATGCCTTATCTAGGTCAAGTTGAAGGAGGACACATTCTTTCTTGGTGAATGATGCGTAATTAATGCCAACCATGGCTGCCAAGATATTAACATAACAAGAGCATCCTTTGATGAAGCCATGTTGGTGAGGGGTGATGACATTGTTCAAGATTGGAGCCAGTCATAATGCAATCACCTGGGCAATGATCTTGTAAGCCATCATCGTCATGGAGATAGGCCACCAATTTTTAAACAGTGAGCAACACACGAATTTGGGGATAGCTTTGATTAGCCCTTTTTTAAGGCTAACATCCAATTGCCCCTCCAAGATAGCCGGATTTGTTATCTAGACTAGCGAGGATTTAAGATCCTCCCAAAACGAAAGAAGAAATATGTGAGAAAGTTGTCCAAAATTTTTGTAAATCTCAAAACTTTTGATAGTATTTCCGTTTTTCCTCTTTGTGAGGAGAAAACTCGATCAGCAAACGCTTAATAAAAGAGACTTTCTTGAACTTTAACACTGATTGGAATCAAGCTATAAAATGCAAGAAATGTAAATCCATGTGAAGTTGTGAAATGAAAGGTGAAATAAAAATAACTAATTAATATATGTGTGTGTGTATAGAATTTATTAGAATTATTCAAGGTGAAGCTTCACTTTAGCATTCTAAAACAATAGAATGCAAAAAAAACACAGCTGTGTGTGTGTGTAAGTTTTACTAGACTTATGCAAGGTGAAGCTTCACTTTACCATTCTAAAACAATAGAATGCAAGAAAAGTAAAGACATGTCACGATGTGATGTGAAATGAGAGGTAAGTCTCCATCATGCACTGAAAACAATGAAAGTCTCCCTAACCCAACACAACACTAAGGGTTTCTTTTAGAAAGCCAAAAATTACATGAAGTCTATGCTCAACCCAGCCCAAACCATGGAGTCCATAAATTACTAGCAGTGCCGCAACCCCCACCATTGAGCAGCTAAAAAGAGAAACAACCATCACAGACTACATAGCCTTGAAGTGTGGAGGGAAGGGTGCCACAAGACCATCATGACTGCCACTCACCATAGCCTCACCCTCTGGGGATGTCGTGACCAACAAATCCTCACGAACATCTATGATATGTTAAACCAGTTTTCATGGAGTCGTTACCATACAAGAAAACATTTAAACTCCACCAATATAAGTCCATAATCTAGCTTTTTACATGGAACCCAATAACCAACACAAAACAAAACCAGACCAAGATCCTTGAACATCACAACAGAGAATGATGATGCTTGAGACTCCACAACAAGGCCCAACAAGAAGCTGCACCAAAATGAACCAACGTAGCCTCAATGGAGCAAAAGCCCCACCAAACCAAGCCAGTGTAGTCTCAGCGGAGCAGAAACCACTACGTAAGCACCTTCAAAATGAGTCTCCAACACTCGAGCTAGAGAAAGAAGAGGGTGCCACCACACACCCCCTCTTGCCACTAGTAAGGGCTACGCCTTCCCCTCCCCTTGTCCGAGATTTTGCAGCAAGCCTTGGCATCAATGATCCTCCTCGCATGGAGAAGGGGGCCGCCGCGAACACTGTTTCAAAAAAAGATTGGTCGTCGAAGCATCATCGGGCACCTCCTAGCACAGGCTATCAAGCGCCTCCCTTCGAGGACGGACTCCAACCCTCTGCTCCACTGATTTGGACCCCATGCCAAGGCCGATATACCACCTCCAGGATCCCCCTAGCTTAGCCCCACATCCTCAACCCCAAGACATCCCGCCTAGAGCCCTTATCGGCTCATGCAATAGCACCAGAGTTGTCGAGATGCAGAGCAACGACGAGCTCAGACCTGCGATCTTCACCCCTTGCAACCTTCACCCACCATTAGGTCTCCCCAATCTTAGAAAAATAAAAATTCTTCAAAACATATAAAGTGCAAGGTGAGTTTAGGAAATGAAAAGACATTTGGGAGCCCCCTTTGGGGTGGACGTAACTCACAAGCAAAGATTTGAGTGGGTGCTTGAAAAAATCAAAACAAAAATGAGTAGGTGGGAGTATGCTCTTCTCCCATTCCCAAGTCGGATAAAAGTGATAAATGCCTTTATGATTCCTTATATTTCCCTCACTAGGCCGCTTCTCAAGATGGCTAAGTGTCACTGCAAAGAGTTCTTAAAACCAGTGAAAAGGTTTTTATGGAAAAACAACACGAAATCCTCCAGGCCATGGCAATGGGCCCGTTGGGAATCAATTTCTCGACCAGGGAATCAAGGAGGCCTCGAAATTTTGAACCCTCTGGCCCATGAAAAATCTTGTTGCAAATTAGGAAGGGAATGGGGTATAGAAGGGCCTCTTTATTTGACAGTTTAAGGAAATGCTTAAAGCTCAAGTCAAGTTTGACCAAGCTTAAAAGAGAGGGCAAAAAGGCCTATGCTAAGATTTTTAAAAATACCATTTGTACATTTTGTATTTTGAAAATAGGCTACTTTAACACAAAAGAGAGGTGGGTAACTGAATTTTAAAATGTCTTTCCTCATCTCTCTTCTCTCTCTCTAACATATAAAACACTCTCTCTCTCACGTAATTCTCATAAAAAGAAGAATTTTTCACTCCCCCCACCCACAAAGCAGATTTTTCATATTCTCTCTCTGCATTCTTTCTCTAAAACGGGATCCAACTCTTTCTCTTCCCCCCCTTTTCTCTCTTGTCACTTCCACCTCCCAACCATGAAGAGGACATTCTATGTTGCCTACATCTGACAGAAAGTGCAGATCCTCCAAGGCTGCAGATCTACTCTCTCTCTGTCTCTCAGGCTCTCTCTCTTTCTCTCTATGTCTCTCACACTCTCTCTCCTCCTATTTTAGCTTCAGGTGAGAGCAAGATAGAGCTCCATTACCTCTATGTGCAGCTGCATTTCTCTCTCTAAATCCCTATTTTGAATTCAAAAGAGATTGAGCTACACTCCCTCTCTTTCTTCCCTCCACAACATAATCCTTCTCTCCTATCTTTGAGTACCTTCCACTTTTTCCCTCCATAGCCAGATTTTCCTGCTTGCAACAGTCACCGTTACACATTCTCTCACTATTTTTCATGATTAGCTAACAAATATGTCATTCAATCTCCCTCCACTGCAAGACATTAGTAACAGGCCAAAACGATATTGATTAAACGCTGATTTGGAGCAAGAGTATGCTACTATGCGACTTGGCACATCGAATCCCAATGCTGCAGATCGGCTGAAGCATTGGGTGCAAGGCAATCAACTTATGGGTTGATGGCCACATTTATCCAGGTGATCCAACAACTAATGAACCACTACCCTTTCATAATTTCACTGAGCTTCTGTGTTTTATTGGAGATGGAAGAGGCGGACTGTTTAGCTACTGCTGGAGATTGTATTCAACTTTTTTCAATGAAAGGGAAGCAAGTAAACATCTCTTGACTGCCTATTCATCACTACAAGAGAAGTCTGCAAAAGATCTACAACAAGTTAGAGAGGAATCCAACAAGAAGATGAAGTAATTGAACGATGAGATGGCGAATCTCAATGAAAAAGTACAACAAAAAAAAAAGAGCAGGAGGGTGGACTAGACAATTATGTTCAACTACAACACACTTCACGCAATATTCATTGGTGAATCGATCATCTCACACACATTTCCCTTGGCTACCACATTCGTGAGCGCAAGAGACAAGCGATGTCCTTGCTATCCTCAAGTGCTGGAGCTCGAAAGAAACGTGCTCGTCAAACTCTGTACGTAAGAATACTAATGCAAGATTTTGATTTCCTATATGTTCTACAGGTTTGTGTAATGGTAATTCAATATGAAGAGACTTGGCTCAAATGATGATGGGAATTGATCCCGATGCTCAAACAATTAGACGTGCTCTGCTACAGCATATCATCAAGCCAAAGGAGTTGGTTGAGCTACTAGATGATCCATCCAATGCTACCACTGCTAATGTTTTGTGGCAGAAGTATTTCACTGAGCTAAAGGACATTGTGTCGGCTCAAGAGGTGTGTGACAGCGCATGAATAAGTTTCAAGGCCTATGAAGCTTTTTATAAAAGTGTCACACTTGGTCATCAGACAAAAGGTCTGTTTTGGTTTTTGCCAACGCCTTACAGTATCAGTGATGCAAAAAAGTGCGCCAATAATTATGTTGCAAGCTTGTTGGGAAGATTTCAGTATGTGAAGGATGACATGCCATTAGATGACAACAAAGTATTCCGCTACAACGAGCTCAACAATGTGTATGTTGACTTGTTGAAGCTCCAAGAGTCAATGATAAGATTTTATGTGTTGACAAAAGAAGAGTGTGATGGGAAAGTGATATTTTTTATGAAACTTGATGAGTGCCAAGTTGTTAAAGGTCAACGGATCGAAAGGGTAAGTGTTACGTTGATGAGCAGGGCCTTGGTGGGTGTTGATGTGGAGATAAATGCCAATGAGAAGGGAAACACTTGTTTAGTTGTTCAATCAGAGAAAAATATTTGGTGGCTGGCAGCTTTTCATCTCTCACATGAGACACATGAGACTCTCAAATGGTATTTCAATCACACAACAATCGTTGATGTCATTCGACAACAACAAGAAGGATAGAGATTGCATGTTTCAGATCTAGGAACGCTCCAAGTTGAGTGACATTTGGTAGGAGACTTGAAAACACTCAAGTGTATGTTAGTGTGCAAGCAAGGTGCAATGACCCTCTTTCCATGCATTTATTGCTGCCACAGTAAAGTCACAATGGGAACTGATGGCTCTCTGCAAAAGGTGTACCCACTACACAAGTAGTGGGTAAAGCACTACAACAATGGTTTCAAGGTATCCTCAGTTGTGGCCAGCAAGTACATCCTAATCAAAACATGGATGATCCAAATTGGGATCCTATTCTTTCAATACCACTGATAAATGTGCATGTGTGCACCCTTCATGCCCGTCCACGAATTCTTGACAAGTTGCTTATGCTCCATATTAATTACGCTTGGAATATGGAGCCTGCAGAAAGAAGAGAAGAGTGTATACGAGAACTAGAATCTATTCTATCGAGCGTTGGTCTACATGGGGGACAGTTGAGCTATCAAAAGACAAGAAGGCATTTGGAAGTACACAAGATCGCCCTAATAAAGTTTGTATGGGTGGTAGTAAAGCTAGACATTTGATTTCAAACTATTTAGACTCCCAAAGTCCCAATGAGTTTCAATTGTGGAAAAAGGTGTGTGACATTACCACCTACAAAGGTAATGAAGCAGTCCTAGGAATTGAGCATGCTCATGTGTGGCAGTCTACTGATGATATTTTTCATCTTCTTGAAAAGGCAAAGCTAACCGATGATGAGATATCCACCCTAAAGTTTGTAATCAATAGTTTTACAACACAAATGGTGGATGCTTGGAGGGAGACACACATTACACATTACATGGCATGTTGCACGTTTGATATTTTCAATCAAAATACATCTGTATGCAAAACTAAAGTTTGTTTTTTATTCAGCACATTCTTTTTGCACATAGTGCTTTTTTCCTCGACACTTATGTTTCATTAGGCATTTGGAGAAGCCAAGGGATGGAGCACTCACACTATCGAGAAAAAGCAGTGTATTTTAAAAATACACGACATGGAGGTGGAAGAAAAAAGAGCAATGCCTTTCACGAGATGTTCAATTGGTTCTACAGAGTTTTAACAGGGAGAGAGAAAAAAGAAGTTTAAAATGTAGAATAGAAAAAGTGGTTAGCTTGAGGCGATCAGAATCATATCATGCTTCGAGTGCAAAAGATCGATTCCAATGCTGGTTGGAGATAAGGCAGCGTGATGGAAGGCGTTGGCTGGAAATTTAATTTCCTTTTGACACTAACCATTTCTATTGTAAACATGCATTGTCATGCAAAGTGGTTTGTAAAGGCGGCAATTGTTAGCCCCATGGTTCAAGTTTATCTATTTTGGAGTCTTTTTTAATTTTTAGTGATTTTATTGAGTTTTTAAAAATTTAAAAAAGTTTAAATACTATAGAAGTCAAAACTCATAACTCAAAGTTCATTTCTTGTTTGCACATTTTAGAAGATCCTCTCAAGCCCAAACGTACACACACTCATATCTTGCACAACATGAACGATACACAAGAGCACATCACCACACACAACGATGACACCACTGCCACTGACAGCACTGCAGATCTACAACCAGTACCTCGTCCAGAATCCACCGCTTCAAATCCACAGCCTCAACCACAAGAACTAGATCCGAACACCCAACCACTCCCCCAACCTTCAACTACAGAGGATCAAAACACCATGTGATAGATATTTGGTGATCTCCAGCCAGTACAACATGAAAATCGTGCACCTCTACCGGACCTCGGAGCATTTTCAACTCATGACAGAACAACACAGGAAAGAGGACCTGGAGCTCATGCAACGGCAATCAATTGAAGATCAAGCAATGGTAGCAATTGGAGATCAAACAACGGCAACACGTGAAGCTCAAGCAGTCGCAACTACATCGCGGAAAATCCCTCCATGAATCCAACAAAGGGTGATCCAGGTAATACCCGGTGATCCTATTTCAATAGCACGAGATGCCAAGAGGAGGAAGAGAATGAGAGAGTTAGAAAAGAAAGAGGTCAGATAGAAAAGCACAGAAATTGCATGAAGAACAAAGAAGGCAGAGACAATAGGAAGAATGGAAGAGAGCCGAGGCGGAGAGACCCCACTTGGCTAATTTACAAGCACGATTAGAGGCCTAGAAGAGAGTGGAACAGGACAGGGCTCAAGCCGCCCAACAAGGAAAGACTGGGAGCTCCAGACGAGCAAAAAATCCTCAGAGAGCAAAATAATGTGCGAAAAAGAAAAAGGACAAGATCACACCTGAAGAGCAGCAATCCCAAGAAGAGAGAAGGAAGAAGGAGAGAAATGACCCTCCTCAATTTACCAAACAAGCATCTCCTCCACCACCGCCAACAGCGCAGAAGAAACGGCGATGGAAGCCTGGAACAGTTGCTCTGCGTGAGATCTGCAAAAATCAAAAGAGCACGGAGCCAATAATACCAAAGGCAGATTTTTCTCGGGTGTTAAGATAATTAATGGACGAATATTCAGATTCAGCTACACGTATCCAGGGTGCGGCTCTTTTGGCTTTACAGGATGCCGCCGAGGAAATTCTGGTGTAGTTGTTCCAAGATGGTGTATCTTGTATGGTGCATGCAAAGCGAGTTACATTAAAAGATACAGATCTAGCTCTAGCGCTCAATCTGAGGAATGAAGGGTGCCTCCATAAGAATTAGTTTTCCCATGTAATCATTGTTTATCACATTTGTAACTTTTCGACATAATATAAATGACTCGATTTTCTCTCATTCGGTGTAACTCTAATAGTTAGTTGTGTACTTTCTATTGTTGAAGTATTTGAATTAATCAAGTAGTTAGATTTCACCTCCTCGACCATCCAAGCACCCGTCTGACGTGGGACACCCACCGGTGAATAATTTGTGAAACGGAGCCATTTCAGATGCGTATGGAGGCCGTGGGACGACCAAAAGCCACGGCTATGACCAACAACGCGGAACGGGCCGCAAAAAAGCCATGTGCACCACGATGCGCATGGGTCAAAACTGCGCCATGCGCGTCGTGGCGCACATGGATTTTTTGCGGCCCGTTCCGCGTCATTGGTCATAGCCGTGGCTTTTGGTCGTCCCACGGCAGCCTACGCACCCGAAACGGCTCCGTTTCACAAATTATTCACCGGTGGGCATCCCAGTCAGACGGGTGCTTGGATGGTCGAGGAGGTGTGAATGCGTTGAAGAAAAAGATTTATTGGCCAATATGTGCAATAGAAAAAAAAAATTACATGAAGTGACAAACAAAATAGAGACGACAGAATTATTGTATATTGCTTTGGATATTACATCATGGCTGTTGGTTTTCTTGTAAATTACATCTTTTGGTATAGGGTGAATGTCCGACTTGACACCAAAAGTTTTGACAATCTCCTGTGGGTTTGTCACCCCTTGACCTAGGCTTAAGGCACAGTGGGAGAGGACTGACCCAGGGTGCTTTCCTGTAAAAGCATACAATGCGGCCTCTCGATCCACCAAGATACACTTGTGAGCATTAAGGGTAAGAGAATCTTCAGCAAGGATGGCACTTAATGCCTTGCACTTGAGCAACTCTGAAGAACCATTCTTAGATAAATCTTTGTTGTGTGAACCTCCAGTAGGCATTGCAAACTTATCAACATGGTATGTGGTCTGCAAAACATTTTAAACAACTTCAACACTTGCTATAGGAAACAATTTACTATCGATAAAGTTAAAAGGTGGATACCTCAGTTTCCTCACACATCTCTTCAAGAGTTTTCCTTGTAAGGTCGATGCTAGAGAAATCTTCTCCACCCATAATGGTCAACGGTTTTTGTGGAAGAAAAGAGCTTTCCGAGATGCTTTCATAAAATGAGGCACATGATTTGATTTCCATAAGTGTATTTGCCACGATATGTACCAAATTCTATTCGTTTTCAATAGGGAGGAATGACAGGCTTGGTGGGAGACCTTGGCCTTCAAAGTCAATCTGAAAGTTGACCTTCTCTTGCCTTCCACTGGGATCTTTCATGCCTACATAGATAACGAACACTGAGAGCGACTCATCTTCTCTGAGTCCTAGTGTCTTTGCAATGTCATCAAGGAACAAAAAGCGACAACCATCTACCACCACTGCATGCACAGTGAGAATTCGGAGGTCAGGAGCTTCCTCCATCACCTCGTCTCCCTCTATCATCCCATCTTCCTTCTTAGTGGAGCTGGGATCTTGCAAGAGGACAAGTGCCATAGATGTTTCAGCTTGCTCATCAACCTCTTCAACAAATTCATTTGATTCCTCCACAATGGTTATAGGAGGTTTCTTGTCGGCCTTTTCCTTTGATTTTCCCTTCTCCATGCCCTCAAGCACAAGCAATACCAGAACCATGTCCCAAGAGATGAATTGGGTGCCTATGCACTCCATGCCCAAGTCTATGAGGTCATCCTCATCCTCTGTCCTACAGTCCCACTTAGTAAGCCCTTTTATAAACCTCAACAAGTGATAGCAAAAGTTTTTGCCAGCCGCATAGAGGTGTTTGAGAAAATCCATTGGAAACCATGCCATTTTAGATTCCTCGAAGACTATTGCATATTCTTCCATGTGCTCCATCTTGTAGTCAAGAAAGCTCTAGAATCCCTCTACATGAAGGTTAGCAGTGGCATGCATGTCGATCGTCCCCTCAAACACACTGACTAGTTCATGTGCGCGATCTGCAAGTCCTATCTTCTGTAATCGTGTGAGAAGTGCATCAGAATATGCTGCCATGGGTCTGTTCGCAAAGAAGATGGGAAGAGAGCTGAAAAGCTTGTGTTTTGTGAATGTGAGAAATGAAGTTTAAAACCTACAAAGTGACTTTTATACTCAATGTCACTTTTTTTAAGAGCTTAAAATTAACTTAAAACTATAATTATAAACAAAATCACGCGACAAGCATTGAAAGACACCAACATTGAAAGTCTTCACGCTCAAAACTAAACAACTCGCATATTTCAAACTTAATCTTGAACAAATTGAAAAATGAGACATAGATTCAAAACGCCATTTGTATTAATGGGAGGGAAATCGTTTTAGTTACAAGCTTTTACATTAATACATCGTGGAAATCCAATGTTTTCACAAAAAAAGCTCTTCTCTTCTCTGGAACGAAGAACCTTTTCATTGATTACAAATGCATATTGATTGGGCAAGGTATATCTAAGATCAAGATACTCGCGAAGGTGATTGAGATTCCAATCGTTATTCACCAAGATGTCATGCACTGCATTATTATGGATGCATATTTGCAGATCAATTGATTCTCTAAGAGAAACATAAGAGTCTAGTGCCTCCCAAACTCCCTTCGTCAGCTTCCATCTTTTGTAGGGAAAGACACTTGACAAGCTCTGCTTCGCAATACGGTATCTGCACACCACATTCTTAGCAACTACAAAGCACTTGATTGTATCTCCTTGGTGGTTGACCACCTTAGTCTGCCATCCAACTACAAGGAAACTGTTGATCGCACTTTTCCCTTTGGAAGTCCACATTGTTGGTGTCCTGTGAACACTTTGCAGTCAAAAGATAAACAAGAACACATGAAGGGACATAAACCAAGTTAGGGAAGATTTATGGGAACCATAGGTGCACTTCATTGCTGAATACACATCCGCCTCGATTCTCCTTTTGGTTGCTGTGATCAAGGAACTATCAGGCTTAGGCCATTCCATACTCTACAAGGCTAGTGGATGAACTGGAGAAAGATTACCATACCCAGTTTGCCTAGGTGTTACATAAGTATGGGTATAAAAAAAATGTCCCGTGAGACAAGCTCCACGGATGGACAACCAGCATAGAGCAGCTTGCAAGGTCAACGTGGATGGCCTCAAAAGTTCCTGTGAAGGACTCTAATGGCTCCCACTCTACAAAATCAAATGGGAATACATCTGCAAACATGAACAAGCAATGAAAGCATTGTAGACATCAAAGAAATATATACAACACAAATACAAAATATACAATCTAAAAAATTGACAGAGGAGTGAAATTACAGTTTGCAAGAAACCTCGATGGAGCCATTGTTCTCTCTAGCTTCAGTTGTGAAGCAACATACACATGTTGCACCTTTGCAAGACGCTTGCCATCATGGGTTTGCTTGAACTCCATGATCCTTCCCTTACAATGGTGTGCTCAAGAAGCCCTATGTCCCTTGAGACCTTGTGTGAACCTCTTGAACTGGGATGCATTGTCACCCACATCAATCATTTGAACTCCATCGTCACCCAACATCCACTGTCGTCTTGTAGATTGCTGTAGGAAATGGAGTCAATGACACTCCTAGGTTGTCGAGTACCCGATGATGCCATGGAGAATAGTGGAATAAACCTGCAAACAAACACTTATGATTAGAGATTGCACATCCATGTTCTCAGTTGTATAGAGGAAGATTCTTGATGGTACATTAGACGATGGATGCCACTTACTGCTATACTGCTCCACCTGCTTGTTGGCTTAATTGGAAAGATAATGTTATAAAGCTTGAGAGGAAAGTAGATCCTCTCTAGAGAGCACAATGGAGAAGGAGCAGGAAACCTGTTGAGGAAAGAAAGAGGGATGATCTAGCAGAAGAATATGCAGTAGATCTTAAGCTTTAGGTAGAGGTGTTTAGTGAGGCTCATGGAGAAATGGAGAACTTCAGCTTGAGGAGAATGCAGTAAGCTTGAGGAGGGAAAGAAGGTTCAAACTTCTGCTGCAGGGCTTTTGGGAGGGAAAACTGAAAGGAAGGAAAAAAAATACGTTTTTGAAGGGACCCTTTTTTAGGAGGGGGGGGGGGGGAGAAACTGACAGCCACTAGAGAGAGAAAGTATTGGTTTTTACTCAACTATTTAGAGAAAAGTTCCTTTTTTTGAAATTATAAGAGATTTTCTCTTGGTATTTTGTAAAAGAGCACAAGTTTGACCACTTACTTTTAGGACCTGCCATACCCACCATTTCAGTCCACATGGTATCCACCCATTTGCCCCTTCCATAATCTTCTTTTTAATCCCATGGAAAATAAAGAGGCCCCCTTAGACCCCATTCCCTTCCTAATGACCAAATTTGTTGTTGCCTTGGCTAAACAGGATCAAGTTTGGATTGTCATGATCAATGATATGATGGAAGCAGCTAAACTTGGCTTTAAAGGTGGAAAGTGGAGAGGGGTGGTGGTTCATGAAAAACTGTTAGCCCCGATGTGGACTACCCTAAGACTGAGGGGCAGCTTAAGAGAATTGGTAAGAAAATGCAATAGAGCAGGAGGATTCTTAAAGTGGGGGGGACAAACTAGATACTTCAAGAACTCCATTTTGCATTGGTTCCCCTAGCTTTCCAAAGTTATAGAACTGCCACAAATTCCATATTGGATAGAGACAGCAAGGAAGATGAATAATAAGGGTTTGAGTCGACGGGGGCACTTCTGGGACAGTAACAACAAGAGATGGAAAACCATTGACCTTTTGGTTACCCAATACCAACTGAATAGCTTGGAGGTCTTGCTGGTCCACAAAGTGATGAAAGAGCTTGACAATATAGTGATGCCTATCTGTGATTCCGAGTTTGATTGGAATGCCTGGAGATGGCCTGGAAGCACTCTCTTATGGAAACACCATCTTAAAGACATCTACCATACAATGATGCATACGAAGAATTGGTCTAGCCCCCTTAACAAGATATGGAAAAAAAAATGGCCATAGGAAAGGTGGGAGCAAGTAATGGAGAACATCTGAAAGCCAAAGGTTCTACAGCACATGAATCTGCTCTTATGGAAGGTAGTTTGGGGTGCTCTACCAACGGGGGTGAAGATTGAGGAAAGAGGGATTGGGTCAGGTCGATGCTTGGGGTGCAAGTTGGCTAGTGAAGATCTGGCCCACCTCTTCATGGATTGCCCAAATATCAAAGGCCTCGTAGGGAAAATATGCAAGTGTGTGTTCAAAGAACATGGAAAATTGGTTTTTACAAGACTGATCTATTCCTTGGAGGGAAGAATTCAGGTGGCCCTGCCATCCTCATCAGCACTCAAATCGTCAAGTATTTCTTCCTACATAATGCATGGCAGACAAGGAACCACTGTGTGTTTGAAGGAGGTCTTGAGGTGGCTAGCTTCGCAAAAATTATACAAAAGTGCTAATATGGACACTCAAGCGCAAGCAACAATCGGAGGATTGGTCTAGGACTACTTGTGCCTTGTTGTCAGCAGAGGGCATGCCTAGGACGGGGGGAAATCTTGGCTATCGATAATTAAATTATCTCAGAAGAACATGATAATGGGACTTATGTATCAAGGATAAATTGGTTGGGATGGCTGCCCTGATAGCCAATGTAATTTGGGTCCCTGGATGATGTCATGGCTCAACACGAGCATGGAAAGACCTTGTAACTATTTAATTTGATTAATATAATTCACTCACAATTGTGAGCTTTGCTATAAAAAAAGGAAACGAAAAGACAAATGAAGGTAGAAAGTCAAAAGACATTTTGTGTCCATAAAAAGAGGTGTTCTCTTCTCCTTCATTTTTCCTTTCACATTTTTTTCTCTTCTCTTTAGCAATTTTCTTGCTCTCTCTCTCTCTCTCTCTCTCTCTCTCTCTTTGGGAATCTTTGAATTCTCTCTCTCTCTCTCTCTCTCTCTCTCTCTCTCTCTCTAGGAATCTTTGAATTAGGAATACCCATAAATAATGCCAATGTGTGGAAATGCCCTTTATCGTTGATTCATTAGGTTGGCACGTATGCCAATGTCATAGATTCTAACATAGACTTTCATTAAAAAAAATTAATTCATGTTTCACCATAGATCCTATAAATATGAGCTCAAAAAATGCAATGCCTATAATAAAATTCAGGCTACAAGATTCCCCCAAAGTTGGACGCATAGTGTTTTTTGCAAACAATCTCCAAGCTTGTATGAGTTTACATGGTTATACTCTACTTCCATATTGTGATCCATGAGCTCGCACGACCTGGTCTCGCTCGTTCTTACCAATGGTTTTGAATGGCGAATACTATATATTTTTTCAAGCTCACTCATGACACACATAGACCCCCAAGAACACCCATCAAGATCTCTTCATGAATCTATTTTACCCATGTTAACATAGCCCGTGTAAACATCACTCTTATATAATCATTTCCACATTTGGCATACATGTTGACCAAGGCAATGCCAAGAACAACATTTTCTTTCAACAACCCTTGAATAACAATATCATCGTGAATTTGTTGGCCCATATCAATGTCTTGTGTAATGCCACATTCCTGCAAGGTGCAAGTGTACGTGATTACATTTGGAAAGATGGCCTCACTCTGCATCCACTCAAAACATTCGAGATCTTGCTGGCCCTGACCCTGCTAGACATATCTTGCAATCAATGCACTCCATGAGGAAACATTATGCACATGAAGCTCGTTATGGATCATACTGCACTTGACATACATATTGACCAATGTGCTTTATGAAGTGCAACCCATTTGGCATACATGTCGACCAAGGCAATGCCAAGCACAACGTTTTCTTTCAACAACCCCTGACTAAAAATATTATCATGAATTCTTTTGCGTATATCAGTATCTTGTGTAATGTGACATGCCTTCAAGGTGCAGTGCTTCTTGGTCCTACCCAATTTGCAGGCCGTGAGCTGTAGCCCTTGCTCTATCCAAGAAAGAAAATATTCTCAGCATACATGTCAATCAAGTTATTTCCAAGCACAAATTTTTCTTTGAGCAACCCCTGACTACAATATCATCGTGAATCCTATTGCCAGTATCAGCATCTTGTGTAATGCAACATTGCGGATAGGAAGCTTGTCAAGAATCAAACCACACATAACATACATACTAACTAATGTGCTTTATGTAGTCCACCACATTTGGCATACATGTCGACCAAGGCAGCCCCAAGCACGTCTTTCAATTACCCCTTACTAACAATATTATCTTGAATTATTTTGTGCATATTGATCAGTATCTTGTGTAATGCCCCATGCCATCAAGATGAAAGTGTACTTGATTGCCTTTGAAGAGATGCACTCTCTCTCCAGCACGAGCTATTCATTTGCTAAAAACAACCCATCCGTGTTCTGACCTAAGCTGACCCTTGCCTTCAAGCTGATGCAAGCGTAGTTATTGCATCTGGAGAGACCCACCAATGAAAACAGCCTAGAGCTTCCTGGTCTGCTCTATTCAAGACCATGGAATATTCTCAGCCATATTTGGCATACACGTCAACAAAGGCAGTGCCAAGCACGACATTTTCTTTCAACAACCCCTAACTAACCATATCATCATGAAATGTTTTGCCAATATCAGCATCTTGTGTAATGACACATGCCTGCAAGATGTATGTGTACATGATTACAATGGAGAGATGCCCTCTCTTTGCATCTGCAAAAAATAGACCATCCGCCTCGTGACCTTGACACTTGCCTTCAAGATGCAAGCATATGTGATTGCATCTACATAGGAAGCGCTTGCATCTACATAGAAACCCTCGCCTCATGTCCACCAAAAGTAGCCCAGAGCTTCTTGGCCCTGCCCAAGTTGGGCATATCCCGCAATCAATGATTCCAACGTACATGATTACATTGGGAGAGATGCCATCTCCCTGTATCCAATCAAAATAGCCTAGAGATTCCTGACCCTAGCCCTGCTCCACATATCCTGCAATCAATGCACTCCATGAGGCAACATTGCGGATAGGAAGCTCCTCAAGGGTCGAACAACATTTGACATACATAATGACTAACGTGCTTTATGAAGTGCACCACATTTAACATCATGTCAACCATCATAGTTCCAAGCATGATGTTTTCTTTCAATAGCCCCTTAATAGCAATATAATCGTGTAACTTGTGTAATGTCACATGCCTTCAAGGTGCAAGTGTATGTGACTGCATTTGGAGAGATGCCTCTCTCTCCATTTTTTGAAAACAGCCCATCCTCTTTTTGACCTTGTTTGACCCTTGCTTTCAAGATGCAAGCATGTGTGATTGCATCTAGAGAGACACCATCATTAGCATCCACCAATAACAGCCCAGAGCTTCTTGTCCCTGCCCAAGTTGTGGGCATATCTTGCAATCAGTGCATTCCAAGAGACAACATCTCGGACAAAAAGCTCCCAAGCACTTTGTGTACTTTATGAAGTGCACCACATTTGGCATACTTCAACGAAGGGGAAACCACGACGTTTTCTCTCAATAGCCTTTGAATAACAACATCATTGTGAATTATTTTGCCCATATCAACATCTTGTGTACTGCCACATGCCTTCAAGGTAAAAGAGTATGTGATTGCATTTGGAGAGATGACCTCATTTTGCATCCGCTCAAAACAACCCAAAGCTTCCTTACCCTGTGTTGGACATATCCTTCAAACAATGCACGCCATGAGGCAACATTGGGGATAGGAAGCTTCTTGAGGACGGAGCCACACTTGATATACATTTTGACAACCTTCTTTATGAAGTGCATCACATTTGGCATACATATTGATCAACGCACTGCCAAGCATGACGTTTCCTTTCAACAACCCCAACCTAGCAATCTTATCATGAATTCTTTTGTGTGTATCAGCATTGTCATAATAGCTAATATCTAATTAACACCATTTTAGATAATTTGGGAAAATCCCGTTTCCCAAATTCTAAATGTGTATGCTAGGATTGTGTTATTTAATGATTTCTAAGCTCTAGTTTCCTTTAATTTAGATAAATCATCATGATTGTATGAGTCTATTTTAATTTCTTGACTATAAAATTTAAGAATAAACCTCCAATATAGTTTTTGGAAAGAGGATTTGTATGACATCAGTGCTTTTCAAAATTCAACAAATGCTTCTAGAAGTAGCTTCTAAAAAAATGAGGTGTCAAAAAAACCAATTGATATGATTTTAAAGCAGCATATAGATTGATTACAACAATTAAAAAAGAAAATATGTAAAGACAAATACTATTAAACACTCTTGTCATAATTTGGTGACCTTAATCCATGTATAACAAAATACTTGGTCATGGTTTTGTAGCATGCTATCAAGTTTTAAATACACGATAATTTAAACAACATTCAAACTAATATTTCACACTTAAAAAGTCAAAACATTACTATATAGTATCCTATGGCTATAAGACAATGAGATACCATCTATTGCACCTATGGCCTTAAGGCCATATGGTGCTCTTTGTAGACATGTCTATGACTTTAATATGTCTCTTTATGACCTCAAGGCCATAGGGTTAGGATTATTAGCTGGTCCCAACGTATAAAGAGGTCCAGTCCTTCAAAGCATTTGGGACTTTATTTATGTTCCACCCTATGTCCCTAAGGCTGTAGGTTGTCTTAGGGCCACAAGATGTTGTTTATGCCAATAAGAAACCCTTCTATGCTCTATGTTGGCACACTATGTCCCCAGGCGCACAAGGTGTGCCTCGTATGCTAGTTAGAAACCCTTTATTCTATATGTTGTCACCATATGGACTTAGACCATAGGGTGCCCTCTGTGCTAGTAAGAAATCCTCTATACTCTGTGTTTGCACCCTATGGACCTAGGGCCACAAGGTACCCTCTATGCTAGTAAGAAATCATGTACGCTCAATATTGAGACCATGTGGCCCCAAAGCCATAGGATATCCTCTATGGTAGTGAGAAAAACCCTCTATGATCTATGTTCACAAACAATTAAAAAATCTAAAAAATACTATAGAGTATCCTATGGCCCTACGACCATAAGATGTCATCTATTGCACCTATAATTCCATTTGGTATTTTTTTTAACTATACAAAGTTAGATGAGGCACTTACTTAGATAAACTATCATAATTCTAACTTTGAAATTATTCCTTAACATAAAACTACAATATAAAAACTCCTAATATAAGTTTGTGCCAAAGAATCAATGTTAAGATGAAGATTTTTTACATCAAGTACATGCTTTAAAACTTCACTCAAAGGTTTTAGAGATGGTGTCTCAAAAAAAGGAGGTGTTTAAAAACACCATTTGATGTGAATAATATGAATTTTATACATTGATTATGTCAAATAGTATAAAGTATAAACATAAAGATTACCACCAACTTGACAGTTTCATAAAAATGATGGTCTTCATCGCATGTACAATAAAAGACTAACTAGAAAGAGTATGATATCTCCAAGATTGAGGGTGTTCAAAAAACACCGTTTTGTAACACTACCAAATGTCAAGAAATTTTGATTGTTTGGATCACTTAATAAAGACAATTAATAAGAAGAAAAATTTAACAATACCATAGAAGCATCAAACAATGAAACCAAAGAACTTGAATGAGAGAAGTCTCCTGACAATAGGATGCACTTCATTAAAAAAACAGCTTAAAGATGTTTCAAGATATCCCACAACATTCCATCAAGTTTACATTTTGAAAAGTACACATTGCCAAATACTTGGTAGATGCTATTTAGAATACTTAACTAGTACACTTAAAATGGCCTCCTTCTCTTGAGATTTTGAGTCCTTTGAGTCATATAACATTGCATTACATAGTGAGTCTCAAGATCAGGATGGAACATTACAATTTTTTTTATGGTATAGTCTCTCTTGTCTTTAGCATACAACCATCCACATAACCATGGAACAATTTCATCTTTTAAAAAACGTTGAAGCAATTGAGTAGGCTGGTTCCAAAACTTTGGAAAAATCATATAAGTTCCTTGCATATTCCACATCACTCGATATGGACTATCATCACATATTACAATGTTGCCTCCATCTAAATAATCAAATAGCTTCCATATGGTCGAAAGATTTTTGTGATAGGCTCTTTTGTAACCGATCATGAAGTTTGAATTTTGGCAGCACTGGTTATCCATAATCATCTTGAATTTGTGACTTTGTGTAGGAAAACAAGTCTTGATTATGTGTTGAGCTTTTTGTAAACGATGGCAGCTCCAAATCCAAACCTCAAAGAACTCAAAGAAAAATCTTAAGAAATACTCTGCATTTGGACGCACCGCATACACCTCATTGTTATCTTCTACAATGCACATGTAGTTGGTCAAAGTTGGCCTTGATTGAAGCTAAAATGTTGCAAGAAGCACACCCTCTAAATCCAAGATAAGAGTTCTTTTGTCCTATTTGAAAGATGTTGGTAGATAATGAAACCATTTCTCTTGGTTTGAATGTGATATTTGATGTAATATGAAAGGGAGCTCCTCTATTTTGTGATAATAATAGCAAAACATTTTTTCTTAGAAGCCCTGAAATGATTAAAAAAAATAAGTTAATATAGAGATCTTAAGTGTGTTGAAGACCTTAGGGACATAGGGTGCTAATTTGTGGTTACACTTAGTAAGTCCTATGTAAGAACACATGCCAAACTATGACCCTATGGCCTTAGATTCATAGGGTGTTGAGACCATAAAGTGAAATTCCCCCAAGGACATATAGAGTGAGATTTGACCTTATGAGCATGTAGATTGTCGTTGATGGCACAATGAACTCAAATTTCAAAGCAAACAACTATAAAAGCTTTTTAAAAAAAGAGCATTTGGCACATGAAACTCAGAAGTTACTTATAGTATTGAAAGACAATTTAATAAACTATTAATCATTTACATCTTCATATATCTTGAAACCCTAAGCACTCTAGCAAAGTCTTTGAGTACATAAAGATCTTTGTAAATGACAAAATGTTACAAAAAATTGCTCCATCATTTCTTGATATAGGGCTATTTGAGATCATACTGAATTTTTAGATGCTTTATATAATTCCTGGTTTCATGTACTTTGATCACAGGCTCCTTGTATCCCAATTTTTGGGCAAGCATGATTGCTTCTGTCCCTTTCAAGGATGATAATGATTTGATATTCTTTAAGACCCTTACTTTTTCTCGATCACGTGCTGAAAGTTTCTTGTCTTGACTTTGAGTGGACATTCCACTAGTGCTAGATGTTGTAACTTTCTCATCGTGAAGAGGACGAGAAACTTCTGGTAGCCTTCCCGTGGAGTATGTTTTTCCTAGAAAAATTAGAATTCTCTCCTCCCATTCTGCAACAACCTTGTGTATACGGTTATAAAGCTCATGACCTTGAGCAATGGGTGCTTGTCCATATAAATGAGACCATGTAACTGTGCGAATGTCATTAACATGATTGAGAGCTTTGATATATGGTAGAAGCTCCCGAAGGAGGCTATTATCCTCCTCATCATCAACATTAAATGATGGGGGAAAAATACAATTCAATGCAGGATTCACACATCTCTTTAATGGTTCATCATCTACAAGAAGCAATCTTCTTGCATGAAGCCCAAATTTTGATGATGCAATAGCCAGCGGTTTGAAAAGTGCTTCTACTCCTGGATTATCTAAGAGAGTGATCCTTGATTCTATGAATGGTTGACATTGGCTTTGCCCCCAGATCATAAAGAATGGAAATTTTTCTTTATCTTCCTTTTCTAAAATCTTAAAGATGTCCACAACATGCATGTCATTAGCAGCTGACCATATCCCTACATTGAAATTACTAAATAGAGCCTTTAAAAACTCAATGCATCCTGGACGAAGAACAATATGCTCATGTCCAAACTTTAAGCTCTTCATTTTCTTGCACTTTTGCCAGCATCTCCTCAGGAACAATCCACACAAGCTCACTATTATAGTCAGCATTGGTTTGTTGGTGGATGGAAGGTCTGACTCACCATGCACTTCGATTTGCAAATCCTGGGGTGCTAAAATATTTGTGTTGGATTCTCCTTCTGGCATTGCACATGTTCTAGAACTTCCATTGCCTTCTACTTCCATTGTGGTGTCATGCAATCCAATTCCCAACTCTTGTGCTACTAGAATATTTTCATTGGATTCTTCTTCTTCCCTTGCACATGTTCTGGAACTTTCATTGTCTTCTTCCATTGGATTACTCTTTAAATTTATCTCCAGTCGTTGTAGCAATGGACCTTCAAAGACTTGTAGATTCTTGTCATCTTCGTCAGAAACTCTTTGGTTGACATGGAGATTGATAGAATCTTTCTCAGTAGGGTCAATGGCATTAACATCCTCTATACCAACAATCTCGAGTAAAACTTTGTCAGCCGCAATATCTTGTTGAAGGACTGCAAGTTTAAAGAACACCTAATTTTAGATTCCAAAGTATCAACATTTTGATAACTCTTTTTTGTCACACTCTTAGAAAAAACTAATCGCAAATAGCAAATTTACTAACAGACAACACATCTACAATGGATTTATTTTTATGCTCCTTATTGTTTAGAGATTCCTAATCTTTATCTAGCTACATTAGTTCTTTGTCCATGATGGTGGCACCTAGAAGTATACTTGGAGAAACATTTATGCCTTTAAGCTCTATAGCAGAAGTCTCATTTTCTATTTCCATGATCTTCTTGCATTGGATGATTTCCTTGACTAAGTTTCTTATGGCCTTCAGGCCATACAGTTCTCTTTGTAGATATCTTTATGACTTTAAGATAATCCAAAATATGTCTGTTTATGGCCTCAAGGCCATAGGGTTAGGATTGTTGGGAGGTCTGAACATATAAATAGATATATGGCTTCAAATCCATATGGTACTTTATTTATGTGGCACCCTATGGCCCTAAGGACATGGGTTGTCATAGGGCCACAAGATGCCCTCTATGAGCACTAGTAAGAAACCATATATGCTTTATGTTGGCACCCTATGACCCGAGGGCCACAAGGTCTGCCTTTTATGATAGTAAGAAACCCTTTATGCTACATGTTATCACTCTATGGCGTTTGGTCCATAGGGTGCCCTATGTCCTAGTAGCAAATCCTCTATGCTCTATGTTTGCACCCTATGGACCTAGGGCCACAAGGTATCTTCTATGATAGTAAGAAATACTCTATTCTGTATGTTTGCACCCTATGGACCTAGGGCCACAAGGTAGCCTCTATGATAGTAAGAAATCCTCTATGGTCAATATTGAAACCCTATGGCCCCAAGGCCATAGGATGTCCTCGATGCTAGTAAGAAAAACCCTCTTCGTTCTATGTTGGCACCCTATGGAGACTTGAGGGCCACAAGGTACCCTTTATAATTCTACTAAGAAACCTTGTATGCTCTAGGGGAGCACCAAATAGCCCCTAGGCCACAAGGTTCCCTCTATGCTAGAAAGAAAACCTCTACAGTCTACATTGGCAACCTACAGCCCTCGGGCCATAGGGTGCATCAAATGGCTCCTAGGCCACATGGTGCCCTCTATGCTAGAAAGGAAACCTCTGCCCTCTACATTGACACTCTATGGCCCCAAGGTCATAGGGTGCCCCTTACGCCGAGTATGAAACCATTGAAACTCTATATTAGCATCTAAAGACCGTAGGCCACAAGGTGAGCTCTATGTTAGTAAGAAACCATCTAAACTCTATGTTGGTAGCCAAAGGCCATAGGATAGCCAAGGAACCCTTGAGGAGCATTCCCCTCAAAGACCACCTTATGGCCCCATGGTGATTTAGTGGCCTAGGTGCCCTTCTTAAGACTCTTTTTTTTGTATCATATGGCCCCAGGGAAATAAGCTATCCTCTATGCTATCAAAAAACCGTTTATGCTCTTTGTTGGAATCATATGGACCCAAGTCCATAGGGAGCCCATAGGGTGCTCTCTATGCTAGCAAGAAACCCTCCATGCTACATGTTTTCACCCTATGGCACCAAGGACACAGGGTGTCCTCCATGATAGTAAGAAACCCTCTATGCTCTAAGTTTACACCCCATTTGACTATGTTGACACCCTATGGCCCTGGGGCCATAGGGTGCTCCCTAGGGACACAAGGTGCCCTTCAACCTAGGAAGAGACCCTTTATGCCCTAAATTGGTACTCTTTGGCCTCAGGGTCATAGGGTGCCTTCTATGCTAGTAGGATACATTATATGGTCTAGGTTTCCACTCTATTGCATAAGGCTAAAAGGTTTGCTCTATGAAGAAACCATGTATACTATATGTTGGCAGTGTATGGCCCTAGGGATAGAAGGAAACCCTAGGGCTATAGGGTGTCCTCTATGCTACTATCATATGGTCCAAGGTCCAGATAGTGACCAAGGTATCATGTGTGTCCCAAGGATAACAAGGTGCTAATAAAAATCCCTCTATGCTTTATGTTGGAACCCTATGGCTCCAAGGCCATAGGGAGATCTTTATGCTAGTAAAATTACCTCTATGCACTATGTTTACGTGTATACTTATAAGAATCCATTTATGCACTATGTTGGCACCCTATGACCCTAGATCCATAAGATGTCCTCTATGGTAAAAGAGAAAATGTACATGGGATATGATGGCATCCTATGGTCCTAGGGCCATAGGGTGTCCTCTATGCTAGCAAAATGTGTAAGCTAATACTCCGAAATTGAAAGACCTTTTCAGAAAAAAAAAGAAAAAAAAACCTTCTACTTCTATTGTGGTGTCATGCAATCCAATTCCCAACTCTTAGGCTACTAGAATATTTTCATTAGATTCTTCTTCTTCCCTTGCACATGTTCTGGAACTTTCACTGTCTTCTTCCATTGGATTACTCTTTAAATTTATCTCCAGTCGTTGTGGCAATGGACCTTCAAAGACTTGTAGATTCTTGTCATCTTCGTCGGAAACTCTTTGGTTGACATGGAGATTGATAGAATCTTTCTCAGTAGGGTCAATGGAATTAGCATCATCTATACCAACAATCTCGAGTAAATCTTTGTCAGCCGCAATATCTTGTTGAAGGACTGCAAGTTTAAAGAACACCTAATTTTAGATTTCAAAGTATCTACATTTTGATAATTCTTTTTTTTCACACTCTTAGAAAAAACTAATCGCAAATAGAAAATTTACTAGCTGACAACACATCTACAATGAATTTATTTCTATGCTCCTTATTGTCTAGAGATTCCTAATCTTTATCTAGCTACATTAGTTCTTTGTCCATGATGGTGGCGCCTAGAAGTATACTTGGAGAAACATTTATGCCTTTAAGCTCTATAGCAGAAGTCTCATTTTCTATTGCCATGATCTTCTTGCATTGGATGATTTCCTTGACTAAGTTTCTTATGGCCTTCAGGCCATACAGTTCTCTTTGTAGATATCTTTATGACTTTAAGATAATCCAAAATATGTTTGTTTATGGCCTCAAGGCCATAGGGTTAGGATTGTTGGGAGGTCTCAACATATAAATAGATATATGGCTTCAAAGCCATATGGTACTTTATTTATGTGTCACCCTATGGACCTAAGGCCATGGGTTGTCATAGGGCCACAAGATGCCCTCTATGAGCACTAGTAAGAAACCATATATGCTTTATGTTGGCACCCTATGACCCGAGGGCCACAAGGTCTGCCTCTTATGCTAGTAAGAAACCCTTTATGCTACATGTTGTCACTCTATGGCCTTTGGGCCATAGGGTTCCCTCTGTGATAGTAACAAATCCTCTATGCTCTATGTTTGCACCCTATGGAACTAGGGCCACAAGGTACTCTGTATGATAGTAAGAAATCCTCTATTCTCTATGTTTGCACCCTATGGACCTAGGGCCACAAGGTAGCCTCTATGCTAGTAAGAAATCCTCTATGCTCAATATTGAAACCCTATGGCCCCAAGGCGATAGGATGTCCTCTATGCTAGTAAGAAAAACCTCTACGCTCTATGTTGCCACCCTATGGAGATTTGAGGGCCACAAGGTACCCTTTATAATGCTACTAAGAAACCTTGTCTACATTGGCAACCTACTGGCCTCGGGCCATAGGGTGTATCGAATGGCTCCTAGGCCACATGGTGCCCTTTATGCTAGAAAGAAAACCTCTGCGCTCTACATTGACACTCTATGGCCCCAAGGCCATAGGGTTCTCCTTACGCCTAGTATGAAACCATTGAAACTCTATATTAGAATCTAAAGACAGTAGGCCACAAGGTGAGCTCTATGTTAGTAAGAAACCATCTAAACTCTATGTTGGTAGCCTATGGCCCAAAGGCCATAGGATAGCCAAGGAACCCTTTAGGAGCATTCCCCACAAAGACCACCTTATGGCCCCATGGTGATTTAGTGGCCTAGGTTCCCTTCTTAAGACTCTTTTTTTTTTGTATAATATGGCCCCAGGGAAATAAGCTATCCTCTATGCTATCAAAAAACCGTTTATGCTCTTTGTTGGAATCGTATGCCCCAAGGCCATAGGGTGCTCTCTATGCTAGCAAGAAACCCTCCATGCTATATGTTTTCACCCTATGGCACCAAGGACACAGGGTGTTCTCCATGATAGTAAGAAACCCTCTATGCTCTAAGTTTACACCCCATTTGACTATGTTGACACCCTATGACCCTGGGACCATAGGGTTCTCCCTAGGACCACAAGGTGCCCTTCAACTTAGGAAGAGACCCTTTATGCCCTAAATTGGTACTCTTTGGCCTCAGGGTCATAGGGTGCCTTCTATGCTAGTAGGATACATTATATGGTCTAGGTTTCCACTCTATTGCATAGGGCTAAAAGGTTTGCTCTATGAAGAAACCATGTATACTATATGTTGGCAGTGTATGGCCCTAGGGATAGAAGGAAACCCTAGGGCTATAGGGTGTCCTCTAAGATACTATCATATGGTCCAAGGGCTAGATAGTGACCAAGGTATCATGTGTGTGAGAATTCTCTACTATATATACAAAAACCACTTTATTGGCACTATGGCGTCCCAAGGGCAAAATGGTGCTAATAAAAATCCCTCTATGCTCTATGTTGACACCCTTTGGTCCCAAGGCCATAGGGCGGTCTTTATGCTAGTAAAATTCCCTCTATGCACTATGTTTACGTGTATACTTATAAGAAGCCATTTATGCACTATGTTGGCGTCTTATGACCCTAGATCCATAAGATGTCTTCTATGGTAAAAGAGAAAGTGTACATGGGATATGATGGCATCCTATGGTCCTAGGGCCATAGGGTGTCCTCTATGCTAGAAAATTGTGTAAGCTAAAAAATGCGATAAATATGCAACATGATATACAAAATTGAATCATTATCATACATCATACATTTGTTGCTTTACCACACAGTTGAAGGGGTCTTTGCTTTCAAATATCATCATAACATTCAAACATTTAAATCAAAATTTCAAGTACTTTAATTCACAAATGCATTGATCAGTTGGTGGATGGAAGGTCCGGCTCACCATGCACTTTGATTTACAAATCCTGAGGGGCAAAATTATTTGTGCTGGATTCTCGTTATGGCATTTCACATGTTTTGGAACTTGCATTGCCTTCTACTTCCAATTTACAAACTTAAACAATGGTTATACATTATATAATCATTTCTTTGCAATAAACCTTGATACAATGTTCCGATTGCTACATGACAAGCTAAAACATTCTACTAGTCCTAGCTTCTCTCTATTGAAAAAAATTCAAGATATAAATTCCAATTCTCTGCATCATCTAGAAGAGAAACAAAATCATAGTTCGGAACAAAATACTCGCACTTTATATCTTTGAATAAAATCTTGTTACAATCAAAGAACTAGATCTTCACATAATCCAAAGGACAAATTCTTCAATAACCATTTATACTACTATCTAAGCAAATAATTAGCATTTACAACAAATGTTGAATATATGTTTAATCTAGTTAGTTGCAATACAAAGATAATTATTTCAAAGCAAATATGTTTAATCTAGTTATTTGCAATACAAAGATAATTAATTCAAAAGCTTACACCATCAATTCACAATAGAAGAACTTACACCCAACAAAAAATGATCATACATCAATTGTTTAAACTCTCATTTTGGAAATTTGAGGACTAAATACTTTTTAGTTTTTTCTAGCTTATTTCATTCTCAATAGAATATTAAACCTTAATCACAAGATAAGAAATATATGTCCCTAATGTATATGGACACAAGATATAAGGCTAACCAAAAATATTCTTGAAACACTTAAAGAGTCTTTAGGTGACCTAGAATAACCAACCTATGGTCTAAAGGCCATAGGGTGTCATGTTATGTTTTATAAGATGTGTCCATAAGAGCTAGGTGATTTGCATCCATAGGGTGATTTAAGTGCCCTTGTGGAGATTCTATGTCACCACCCTATGGCCCTAAGGCCTTAGGGTATCCCGAATGCTCTTGGATAACTTATGTTTCATTCTAGAATAGCCCAAATACTCATGTGCCCGTTCAGAGACTTTATGTAATCTCTCTATATACATAAGATTGTTGGATACCTGTGTTGACACCCTATGGCCTTAAGGCTATAGACTAGCCCAACTGCTTATGTGCCCTTTTAAAGACTCTATGTAATCACCCTATATCCGTAAGATTGTAGGGTAGACAAATGCTTTTGGGGGATTCTATGTTGACACCCTATGGGCCTAAGGCTATAGAGTAACCCAGATGCTTTTGTGCCCTTTTAGAGACTCGATGTAATCACCCTACATCTGTAAGGTTGTTGGGTATCCCATTTTCTTTTGGGGGATTCTATGGCCCTAGGGCCATAGGGTGTCATGTCTACAAAGAACTCTATGATCCTCAAGTCATAGTGTATTCTTCCCAAAACTCATATGATCAATTAACTTTAAAGTATTACATAATATATATCTTATGACC
Source organism: Adiantum capillus-veneris (assembly GCF_014529385.1). Lineage (NCBI taxonomy): Eukaryota > Viridiplantae > Streptophyta > Polypodiopsida > Polypodiales > Pteridaceae > Adiantum > Adiantum capillus-veneris. The sequence continues at coordinate 17,751,136 of NC_140945.1, read as the reverse complement.
ATATATAAATGTAGAATTCTATTTACCAAAACATGTCCATATAATATCATACACTTAAGTCTAATTCATTTATTGTGAAAAAACTCAAACTCAAAAGTTCACATTTTCAAAGAAAATAAATTGAGAACAATAACGAGCCAAACATCAATGTTTTTAACACCATGGGTAGATTTTAGATGGGACAAATAAAATAAAATGACAACAATAATAATCTAAATATCAGTAATGTAATATCATGGGTGGCTAGCTTAACCCGTTTCCTGTAGACTTTCTAGAATGGCCTCAGCACTTGCATCCAATGGTTCTTCAATTTCTTCTTCCTCTGAATCCTTAGCATTGACTTTCTCTGTGTTATCCACACCTTCCCACCTTCTAAGATCAAGGTCTTCTTCCACTATGGAATGGCAAAGAGATTCCAATTGCATCATTTGATCACTACTACATGCAACCGATATCACCTTTCTCTGTTGTTGTAGTGCCTCTTTAGTCCCATAGCCTAATGAGAAGATATCTATCACTTGATCTTATTCTTTGAGACACGTGCATTTGATTGCATGACGTACAAAAAAGGATTTGGCGGTGGTCACAGCATCATACTCGTCGTCATTGATGCAGAGAGTATGCATTGGCTCCAACAATGACTCTTTAACACTAGAGTAGTTGGTGTATTGCTCTCCTTGACTAAAAAATGCCCAATCCCCAAAAACTACTTTGCGAAGAGCACATGTTTGGATGGTCTCTGATCCCATTAAGGAGCTCAAAGGTAGAACGTGAATTTTATACCATTTAGCTTTTTCAGAAATTGCCTTCTGTAGGGAAGCAGCATGCTAATACTTGACTAAGCCGACAATTAAAAACTCTGATGGTTCATGTGCTACCCCACATACTCCATCAATTACTTTACCAAATTGGGCAGCACTCCAACCACTAGATGTAAGACTTTTGTGTGTTGTGTCTATGATGCAAACACCAACATGAATTTTAGAGCTATTCTCACTACAGAGAAACTCAATGCCTTCCAAATTCTTTCCAGCACCCTTGATTGTCCATGGTAAAATGAATTGCAAACTAGAAGTTCCATTATTTTGTGCAATGATCCACTGAACATATCCCCTAGTGATCTTAGGAATTGGCTCTTTCTCCTTTCCTTTTTGTAGTAGGACATTTAGCCATTGCGTACAACTCGTGAAGAGAGATTTGTAAATCTCATCTGTAATGTTATAATGAGACTTACATTTATCCCATGAAGTAACTGCTATTGCTGATGGATCTATCTCTTTAAATGCCATCAACATTTGAGGCTCAAAAACCCTAGTCTTCTTTAAGACCGTTGCACGTGTAGTGAGGTCGAGCATGCCTGCTTGACGTGGTTGCTTCACTAAGCATATCTTCTCATCTGACAGCTGTTGTTGTAGTAGCTTGACATCATTATCTTCTAAACCAGCTAGGCATCTAAAGGTTGTTATGCTTGGTTGTCGCCCACGAGCAGTTGATGTCTGATGCTTCTCCAAGATGTGTATCCACTGATCATAGATTTCATCATCGTACATGACCATGTGTGCTTCTTTGTTGGAAAATGATTTATGGTTGAACACGATGTTCGCCACATTTACAAAGGCCTTCAAAATAAGAAAAGAAAATTAAATTTATTTCAAGACATATTTGTAACAAAACAAGCATAGGGAAGTGGAACTTACATCCCAACCTGCTCGACTTGGATGACCGACAAGAACACCTACCTTGGGTTTTGTTGGTTTAGAATATGCAAGCCATTGACTACGGCCATGCTTCAAGACCTCCACATAAGGCTAGTGTTTCATTGATGTTATTCTCTCCATGTTCTCCATTTTGGAAATTCGAACAGAAACCTCTTTCAGAGCGTCTACCACTATCCTTGCAGTTCTAAACTTGTAGAACTCTTTTCTCAAATCATACTTAGTGCTGTTGTTACGCAAAAAATCTCTAGCCGCTATGATGGAATGATGACCAGCTAGAATCCAGTAGTGGTATGTTGATAGCTTGTCTCCATGCACTTCAGCTGTTTGTAAAGGCATTTTTGTAATTGGGTTATACGGCATCAAGTCTGCTGCACTGGAGACTGGCCTAGAGTGCCCTGCAAATTGCTTCAAGAGATATTTCACATATACATCTGACAATGGTCTGCATCTATAGCCTTCTGGTGCAAGGTTTCATTGCTCAGCTGATCAAATTTAAAATAGTGGTCAATTCCGACGTATCCATCTAGCCGACTCTTAGAAGTTTTGGCAACTTCTTTATCAAGATCTTTTTCTTTGGGTTGTATAATAGAGTCCAACACAGCTAAGGATGCTGAGTCCACAACCACTGACACTGAGGGGGTTCCAATTGTTAGGGTTGCAAGTCCACTAGAATCTCCTGCTTCTTGAGTCTGTAAGGGTATAACTGAAAGATTTTCTTCGGCCACCTTTCCACTATTTTCTCCAAGTGAGGGAGTCTGACTCTCCTTGAGCGTCTTAGATTGATTTGCTGTACCTGTGTCTTCATTATTTCGCTTCTTATTCTTCTTTGTGCTACTCAATTTACCTAAATATTGATTGACTTTCTTAAAGACCTCAATATATAAGTCTATAAAGTTCTCACTTGGAGTGTCGTCTTGAAGCTCCACCCACCCTGCTTTTGTCATTGTCACTCCTTCATAATCAACCTTCACCAATTTTTGAGCAAAGGCCAGAGGCTCCAACAAGTAGGAGTCACCATTGAGTAGTTTTACTCCAAGGCATGGAGACATTTCAAGATCTGAACAATCTTTCTTTATCTCCTTGACAATACCACAGTCCTTGAAGGGCAATTGCTCTTTATCTTGAAAGAACAAGTGGACTTTCTCATCACTTCCACCATTTGGTAAGTGAAAATCTAGATACCAAGAACTTGGTGTTGAGCCTATTGCATCAACTGACTTTGACTTTCTCTTCTGAGACATTTTTTGTAAAAAGAATGACATATATTTAGAAAATATGGATATTATTACATCCATATGAACCTAGGTCCATAGAGTCACCTCTATGTTAAACCATGTGGTCCTAGGTCCAAAGGGTGCCAACAAAATGGTTCTACAAGTGTATCTAGGCCACTCTATGGTAGTGTGATCACATGTTCCCTTATGACATTAGAGGACCCTCAAAGAAGTATCCCTTGAATGGCCTAAATACCCCTTTAGAGCCTCTACACCAACACCATATGGCAATCTGTGGCCTGAAGGCCATAGGGTCTCCTGCATGCTAGTAAGAACCTCTCTATGCTCTACATTGGCATCCTATGGCCCCAAGGCCACAAGGTGGCCACAATGTTTTAAAGAAACACTTCATGAGGGTTTTCTGGTAACCTATGACCCTAGGCCCATATGGTGCTCTCCATGCAAGTAAAAACCACTATTTGATCTATATTGAGGAGACCTTGTGGGATGAAGTACATAGGGTCCCCTCTATGCTAGTAAGAACCTCTGTTTACTCTATAATGGCACCCTGTGGCCTGAAGGTCATAGGGTTCCCTCTATGCTACTAAGAATCTCTTTGTGCTCTATGCTCTATCGTCTATGCTCTATGATCTATATTGACTTCCTATGGCCCCAGGACCACAAGGTGCCCTCATCATTTCTAAAAACACCTCATTGTTTTGCTATGGCCACCATAGCTCTCTATGCCGATATAAAGCACCATGCTCTATATTAGCTCCCTAAGGCCTGAAGGCCATAGGGTTGGCCTCAAGGGCCCCAAGGGTACTCTGTATGCCAGTGAAAAATACTATTCACTCTATACTGAGAAGACCTTGTGGGCTGAAGGCCATAGGAACCCTTCTATGATGGATTTTTGACAACCAATCCCCCTAGGTCAGGATGTTCTATATGCTAGTAAAAACAATATTTGCTCTATATTGGCACCATGTGACTTGAAAGCCATATGTTCCTCTATATTCTAGTAAGAGCCTCTCCATGCTCTATATTGGCACCCTTTGGCCTGAAGGCCATAGGGTCCGATCTTTGCTAGTAAGAACCGATCTATGCTCTATATTGGCACCCTATGGCCTGAAGGCCATAGGGTCCCCTGTATGCTAGTAAGAACCTCTCTATGCTCTACACATCTGATGACCCCAAGGCCACAAGTTGCCCTCTATGTTTTGAAGAAACCCTTCAGGAGGGTTTTTTGGCAACCTATGGACCCAGGGCCATAGGGTGCTCTCTATGCCATTGAACAACCCTCATTGTTTTGATACCCTATGGCCCCAAGTATAAAGCAGTATTTGGTCTCTCTATGCTAGTAAGAACTGATCTTTGTTCTATATTGGCACCCTTTGGCCTGAAGACCATAGGCTCCGCTCTGTGCTAGTAAGAACCGATCTATTCGCTATATTCAGGCCATAGGGTCCCCTGTATGTTAGTAAGAACCTCTCTATGCTCTACACATACTATGACCCCAAGGGCACAAGGTGCCCTCTATGTTTTGAAGAAACCCTTCATGATGGTTTTTTGGCAACCTATGGACCCAGGGCCATAGGGTGCTCTCTATGCTAGTAAAAACACTATTTTCTCTATATCCCGGAGACTTTGTGGGCTGAAGGCCATAGGTTCCCCTCTATGCTAGTGAGAACATCTGTTTTCTCTACATTGACACCCTGTGGCCTGAAGGCCATAGGGTTCCTTGTATGCTAGTAAGAAGCTCTCTATACTCTATGCTCTATGCTCTATGCTCTATATTGACATCCTATGGCCCCATGTATAAAGCACTATTTGGTCTCTCTATGTTAGTAAGAACCGATCTATGCTCTATATTGGCGCCCTATGGTTTGAAGGCCATAGGGTCCTCTCTATGCTAGTAAGAACCTCTGTTTTCTCTACGTTGACACCCTGTGTCCTGAAGGCCATAGGGTTCCCTCTATGATAGTAAGAAGCTCTCTATGCTCTATGCTCTATATTGACATCCTATGGCCCCAAGGCCACAAGGTGCCCTCATAGTTTTGTAAAAACCCTCATTGTTTTGGCACATTATGCTCCCAAGTATAAAGCACTATTTGGTCTCTCTATGCTAGCAAGAACCGATCTATGCTCTATATTGGGACCCTATGGCATTCAGGCCATAGGGTTCTATGTATACTAGTAAGAACCTCTCTATGCTCTACACATCTTATGACCCTAAGGGCACAAGGTGCCTTGTATGTTTTAAAGAGACCCTTCATGAGGGTTTTTTTGGCAACCTATGGACCCAGGGCCATAGGGTGCTTTATATGCCAGTAAAAAACACTATTGCTCTATATTGATGAGACCTTGTGGGATGAAGTCCATAGGGTCCCCTCTATGCTAGAACCTCTTTTTTTTCTATATTGAGCCCTCTAGCTTGAAGGCCATAGGGTTCCCTCTATGGTAGTAAGAAGCTCTCTATGATGTATGCTCTATGCTCAAATGCTCTAAATTGACATCCTATGGCCCCAAGGCCACAAGGTGCCCTCATTGTTTTGAAAAAACCCTCATTGTTTTGACACCTTAAGGCCCCATGTATAAAGCACTATTTGGTCTCTCTATGCTAGTAAGAACCGATCTATGCTCCATATTGGGAGCCTGTGGCCTTCAAGCCATAGAGTCCCTTGTATTCTTGTAAGAACCTCTCTATGCTCTACACATCTTAAAGAAACCATTCATGACATTTTTTTGGCAACCTATGGACCCAGGTCCATAGGGTGCTCTCTGTGCCAGTAAAAAACACTATTTTCTCTATATTGAGGAGACCTTGTGGGCTGAAGGACATAGGGTCCCCTCTATGCTAGTAGAATCTCTGTTATCTCTATATTGACACCCTGTGACCTGAAGGCCATAGGGTTCCCTCTATGGTAGTAAGAAGCTCTCTTTGCTCTTTGCTCTATGCTCTAAATTGACATCCTATGGCCCCAAGCACTATTTGGTCTCTATATGCTAGTAAGAACTGATCTATGCTCCATATTGGGAGCCTGTGGCATTGAGGCCATAGAGTACCCTGTATTCTAGTAAGAACCTCTCTATGCTCTACACATCTTATGACCCTAAGGACACAAGGTGCCTTGTATGTTTTAAAGAAACCATTCATGATAGTTTTTTGGCACCCTATAGACCCAGGTCCATAGGGTGATCTCTATGCCAGTAAAAAACACTATTTTCTCTATATTGAGGAGACCTTGTGGTCTGAAGGTCATAGGGTCCCCTCTATGCTAGTAAGAACCTCTGTTATCTCTATATTGACACCCTGTGGCGTGAAGTCCATAGGGTTCCCTCTCTGGTAGTAAGAAGCCATCTAAACTCTTTGCTCTATGCTCTACATAGAGATCCTATGGCCCGAAGGCCACAAGGTGCCCTCATTGTTTCAGATGGAAAGTAGGGCACCTTGTGACCCTAGGGAACATAGGGAATCCTATGGCCCTTGAGATTGTAGATTGTCACCCTATGGCCTTTGGACCACAAGGTCTTTAGATGGGACAGAGGGCATCCAAGGGCCCGAGGGTGGCCTACGTACATAGGGTACACCATGGTGCATATTAGCGGGCACCATGGCAGCCCCATGCACCTAGGGCTCTATGGCCATAGGATCTCCAAAAGGAACATAGGGAATCATATGGCCCTTGCGATTGTACATTGCCACCCTATGGCACTTGGGCCATAGGGTCTTCAGATGGAACGTAGGGCACCTTGTGACCCTAGGGAACATAGGGAATCCTATGGCCCTTCAGATTGTAGGTTGTCACCCTATGGCCCTTGGGCCACAAGGTCTCTAGATGGGACGTAGGGCACTATGTGATCCTATGGATATAGGGCCATAGAATCTCCAAAAAAAACATATGGAACTATGGCCCTTGAGATTGTACAAATACACCCTATGGCCCTTGGGCCACAAGGTCTCAAGATGGAACATAGGGCACCTTTTGATCCTATGGCCATAGGTTCCTTATGTTCCTTTTAGAGATTTTATGGCGCTAGGGCCATAGGATCTTCAAAAGGAACATAGGGAACCATATGATCCTATGTCCATAGGGCCCTATGTTCCTTTTGGAGATTCTATGGCTCGAGGACCATAGGATCTCCAAAAGAAACATAGGGAACCCTGTGATCCTATGTCCGTAGGGCCATATGTTCATTTTGGAGATCCTATGGCTCGAGGACCATAGGATCTCCAAAAGGAACATAGGGAACCCTATGGCCCTTGAGATTGTACATTCCCACACTATGGCCCTTGGGCCACGAGGTCTCCAATAGGTCACCCTTTGATCCTATGGCCCTAGTTTCTTTATTTTTCTTTTGGAGATTCTATGGCCCTAGTGCCACCCTATCTCCAAAAGGAGCATAGGGAACCCTATGGCCCTTGAGATTGTACATTGACACCCTAAAGCCCTTGGGCCACAAGGTCTCTATATCGGACATAGAGCACCATGTGATCCTATGGCCATAGTGCCATATATATGTTTTGAAGATCCTATGGCCCTATGGCCATAGGATCTTCAATAGGAACATAGGGAACCCTATGACCGTTGAGATTGTACATTGTCACCCTATGGCCAGATGGGACATTGGTCACCCTATAGTACGATGTGAGACCACCCTATGGCCTTATGGTCATAGGGTGCCTTAGGGCCATATGTTACTCTTTAGTATGAGGTGAAACCCTATGTAGCCACACCCTGTCTGCCCTTCTAAAGATTCAATGTCTAGTTTTATTTTAGTGACTACAAATGAATTTAAAGAAACTATATTACACCATATCTTACAAGCACATATAGTGTACACTTTCTTTCCCACCTTCTTGCCTCTTTTTTTTTCCCATCTTCCTGCAACTGAACCCTAATCCATCCTCATACAACAACGTGCTCTACTTGTCCTCTTGCAACGTGTGCCCAACTCCCCACAACCCAATTACAGGTATGCATAGTTTCAGCATTTTTCGTAGTTATTGTCTTTTGCATTTGCAGGTTTATATTTTTTTGTTGTAATTAGAGATTTTTGCAATTAGAGTTTTACAATTTTACAGTATTAGGTCACTTATGAGGAGTTTTTTGTTTTACAGATTTAGGTCCTAATAAGAGTTTTTGGTTTTACAAATTTAGGTCCCTAATTAGTGTCTTCTGTTTTATATTTTTAGGTCTCTAATTAGAGTATTTTGAATTACAGTTTTAGATCTCTAATTAGATATTTTTTTGTTTTATAGTTCTACAGTCTACAGTTTTACAGTTTTAGAGATATAATTAATGATTTTTGTTTATTGTTCTAGAGAGAGGTGATTCACAAAACTGCTAAAACGTAATTAGATTAAGAACAGTTAAAACTGAATCAAGCAAAAAGATTAGGGTTTCTACAGGTTACCTCTGAGTAAATCTGTGTTTGATGAAAATCGGTTGCAACAGTAGCAAGCAGTAACTTAGGTGTGTTGAGGACGCGACGATGATGTTTACAGATCTGTGTTTGGGAGGTCGCGATAACAGTCCTTCTGTTGAAGGTTGTGGCGATGGCTTCGCGTAGATCTGTGTGAGCGTCGCAACGATGGCGTAGAACTGTATGCGTAGGGAGAGAGGGAGAGAGAGACAGAGAAAGACAAGCTTTGTGCAGGCTTCTGTGTAGGTTTCGAGCAAGAAACAAGAGAGAGAAAGAGAGCGACAACGCGGAAAAAATTGTGGTAGAGAGAGAAAGAGAGAGATAAGGTTAGTTAGGTTAGGTTAGAAATTCAAAATTCGAATTTTGAATGTAGGGGTTGTTCTCACGGGTTTGCAGTCGAGATTACTAGAGTTCTAGGCTTTGTGGGAAAATGAGACATAGCTCATCGGCTCCGAAATTGAAAGAGATTTTCAACAAAAAAAAAAAAAAAAGTTGGTGCAAGGCTTTGTCAATGTCCATATCTTTGTACTACGAGTGGAATGACACCCATGAAGCAAAATTTGACTTCAAAATCAAAATCTGCATAGTAAAAAATACACTAAAAATAGCTAAATTTTAAAAAAAATTATCCCGAAAATTGTGCGCTATTTTTTTGTCCGATATCAATAAGTGTATTTGAAAACCCATTATGACAAAGTTTGTCGTAGCATTAATTTTTTTTAAATTATTTTTTAAATTTATGCCACTTGCGGATATTCCTTGAATGGCCAAAATTATTATGAAGACACCTCAGCCATCCCTGGGCTCACACCATAGGACGACAATGTTGGAGGTCAAGGATCAAAGCATGCACTCAGTTCCATCTGAAAATCCTATGTCCTAGGGTTTTCTTCTTCTATCTTGTGAGATCCTTGTGGCCCTACGGTGGCAATGTGAAAGCTTGTGGACCTAGGGCCATAGGGTGGCAATGTATAAGCTCAAGAGCCATAAGTTTCCCTATATTCCATTTGGAAATCCTATGGCCCTAGGGTTTAGGGGCGACAATAGATAAGCTCCAATACATAGCCCTATATTCGAGTTGGAGATCCTATGGCCCTAGGTCCACAAAAATGTATAAGCTCAAGAGCCATACGTTGCCCTACTTTGTAGTTGGAGACCCTATGGCCCTAGGGTCATGGGGTGGCAATATGTAAGCTCAAGGGCCATAGGGTGCCACATGTCCCATCTGGAGATTCTACAGCCCTAGGGCCATGGGGTGGCAATGTATAAGCTCAATGGCCATACATTGCCTATGCATATTCCATTCGAAAATCCTATGGCCCTAGGGTAATGGGGTGGCAATGTATAAGCTCAAGGGCCATACATTGCCTATGTTCCATTTGGAAATCCTATGGCCCTAGGGTCATGGGGTGCCATATGTCCCATATAGAGATCCTATGGCCCTAGGGCCATGGGGCTGCATTGATATCTTGGCCACCCTTGAACCCGCACCCTTGAGCTTAGGGGCCTTGGGTTCTCTTATTGTATGTTGTGAGATCTTGTGGCCCTAGGGCCATAGGGTGGCAATGTATAAGCTCAAGGGCCATACATTGCCTATGTTCCATTTGGAAATTCAATGGCCCTAGGGTCATGGGGTGGCAATGTATAAGCTCAAGGTCCATAGGGTGCCACATTTTCCATAGAGAGATCCTATGGCCCTAGGGCCATGGGGCTGCATTGATATCTTGGCCACCTTTGACATCGTGGCCATAGGTTGTCTTTTTGTATGTTTTGAAGTCTTGTGGCCCTAGGTCCATAGGGTGTCAATGCTCACACCCTTGGGCTTAGGGCCATAGGTTGTCTTTTTGTATGTTTTGAAGTCTTGTGGCCCTAGAGCCATAGGGTGTCAATGCTCACACCCTTGGGCTTAGGGACATAGGTTGTCTTTTTGTATGTTTTTAAGTCTTGTGGCCCTAGGGCCATAGGTGTCAATGTATAAGCTCAAGGGCCATACGTTGCCCTATGTTCCATTTGGAAATCCTATAGCCCTAGGGTCATGGGGTTGCAATGTATAAGCTCAAGGGCCATACATTGCCTATGTTCCATTTGGAAATCCGATGGCCCTAGGGTCATGGGGTTGCAATGTATAAGCTCAAGGGCCATACCTTGTCGTATGTTTCATTTGGAGATCTTGTGGCCCTAGGGTCATGGGGTGCCATAGGATGTATATATACTTGACATGAAACTCCGTGAGGTGATCTTGAGGACAACCCTATGACCTTCAGGCCTTAGGGAGCTAATATAGAGCAAATATGCTTTATACCGGCATAGAGAGCTATGGCCCTGGGTCCATAGCAAAACAATGAGGGTTTTTTGGAAACAATGAGGGCGCCTTGTGGTCTAGGGGCCATAGGAAGTCAATATACATCACAGAGAATAGACGATAGAGCATAGAGCACAAAGAGATTCTTAGTATCATAGGGGGAACCCTATGACCTTCAGGCCACAGGGTGCTTCTCATGAAACACCCACATACATACTTGTTATGCTTTATGCTATGTAAATCAATATACTCTGCAAGTGGTTTGTTTAACAATTATTCTTGCAATCTTCTTGCAGGTATGGCTAATTTCAATCATGGTGATAGAGTGTGCATGTTTGTAGCGACACAAAAGGTTGCCATTGGGACTGTATCTGAAATAAATCCAAGTGCATATTGTTCTGGCATGCTTATTGGGGAAGGCAACGTATCAGTGTCAGTTGATTTGTGTTTTGAAAAGAAAGCGCTCATCCCTTTTCCAACAATGGATGCATTGATAGTGGGAGATGCTTTTCATAGTATTGTGAAATGGAGTAGTGAGTTGTTGCAACATATAAATGAGATGCAGTACAAAGGGGCTTCTATGCATGAGGCTGACAAAGCAGAAGGAGCATTGGATGAACAATGTAATGGAATGAGCTACAGAGAGGTTTGGAAGGATAAGAGGGTTCAACTTTGGGATGAAAGCAAAACACATGTAGTAGCCGAAGGGGTTGTCATGTACGTGTGTCCGTTTGACTCTGTAAAATTTGGTGAGCTAGGTGAAGATAACATTAGTATTGGTATCGAAACATCCTATGCAGATGAGGCTACTATTTCTGCAGAAGCTAGTGTATGAAGCATTAATCTAGTTTGTTGGCCTATCAAGAGAGTGACAACTATGGATGGAATATAATTTTTATGCTATGAGGATCTACATGCTATGCATGAGATACAAGACACATGCATTGAATCATCTTATTTGGTAGAGCCTATTTCAAAAAAGCGGAAATATTTCTTTGTCAATAGGAAGCCAAAAATGTCAGTGAAAGCTTCTAAGAGATCCAATCAAGCATCTCTAGCATCTTTCCAGCTTGTTTCAACCATAGATTGTTGTTCCAAAAGGTGTTGTCAATATGCCAATCGAGATAAGGTTATGGCTATGCACAATGAATTTTGGGGACAGAGGTTGCAAAATAGAACAAACTATGTGTACGATACAATGTTGACTGCATGGCGTGAGAACAAAACAACTACAAAGACATGCTATGTGTTTTCTTTTAATGCAATGAGGTTTGCAGTAGAGCTTGGTACGAAATTCATGGCATTCCGAAAACTTCATTTTATCGTTACCGTGAACATTTTGAGAATGGGGTTAGACGCTCAATGCATGGTAATGATGGTGTCATGAGAAAAGGAAGAGACCATACAGAAATGGCAAGGGCATTGATGCGCTCTTTTGTTGATGAAAACGGAGAGAATGCCACATAAGAGTAGAACCATGGAAGATGGTACTAGGGAAACTTTGCTTGCAATACCAAACACGTACAAGCAAGTAGACATTTTACATGATGTCAATAAAACACTTGACAGTATGAGTCTCAAGCCAATGTCTAGCACGAAATTCAATAGGATTTGGAATACAGAGTTTGCTAATGTGACATTGTCAAAAACAAGTGAGTTCTCCAAATGTGTTGTGTGTAGTCGGATAAAGTCTCAACTAGAGTCAACAAAGGATGACGAGATGATTGCACGTTTGAAGGATGAACGTCGAATTCACATGTTGCAACAACAAAGTTGTAGGAATGTGTACTACACCTGGCGTAAGTTCTCCCAGTTGCAAAAGGATAAGTATTTATACATTATACATGATAAAATGGATAAAAAAAGACAGCAATACTTAGGCTGCGTGTGAACTCAAAAGATTATGCGAATGCATATCATGTATGATAACACATGGACATGGTCATGGAATGTATGGTCACTTCTCACTTAATGGTCTATGGACTTCAGATCCCAATGCTACAATTGGTTCCTTTGCATTATGCTTATAGAATCTGGAAAGAACAGAAAACCATGGACAAGGAGATTTATGCCATGACGGTATGCCACGCAGCAATGTAACGTTATTCAATGCATTGAACTCAAGGAGAGCTCTAGAACTCCAAAACAAAATGAAGCAAGAGCGTGAAAGGAATGCATCAACAATGACACCACCGTTGGCCATCCAGGGATGTAATGAAGATATTGTACACATACAATCAACTTCCTCTCAATGTGTTGTGGATACCATATCCACTCCTGTATTTCAAAAATTACCTGAGAATCTTTTGCTACAGCTAGATAATTGTGCAGGAGAGAATAAAAATCAATATTTGTTTTCATACTTATCCTTGTTAGTAGCAAAAGGAGTTTTCAAAACCGTGCATTTGGGATTCTTAAACACATGAGGACATAGATGCAATGTTTAGTAGGTTCTCAGAAAGATTGCGAACAGGAATGACATTCACTTTTCCACATCTGATGGAACATTTTCAAAAATGTGAAAGCTCACCTCCAGCACCATTTTTGATGACACAAGTTTCCGACTTTAAATCCTTTGTGCAAAGGTACACGTGTGACAGACGAGATGCTCTAGTCGGACACTCTAAGCCACTTCAATTTTGTTTCTATATGCAAGGTGAAGTCCCAGTAATGCAGTACAAAATTCATCCCAAATCACCCGATTGAATGCCAAAGGAGTCGGGAATTGAGTTGTGGAAAAAAGATGACCAGGGGAAACCAAAATTACCAAATGGCTGTCCAAATGTGGTACCTATAGCAGACTATGTGAGAGATAGTCCGCTTGTTATTCAAGGGATTAAGTCATATCTTGAATTTTGGAAAAGATGTTCTCTATTAAAGGGAAAGGACCATGACTCCACAAAATACATGGATCCTGTTATCACTTATTGGCAAAACATAATCAATGAGCTTGAACAACCAACCAATAAACACATTGGTGAATATACAACATTTTGGCCAAAGACTATAGGGAGTCATAGAATGCAAGAGATAGAGGAAGACAGAGATGAGTTTCAAGGATATGAAGAATTGAATGATCACTATGTTGGTCCTCAAAGTGCAAGGCCACAAGAGGCCTTTAGGCCTCAAATTGATGTAAGAAAAGGGGATCTTGTTCTTGTGAGACCCGCAAATCCTGAATATCCGACATGGCTAGGAGTCGCAGAGTCAAACGTTGATGTAGACAAATCATCTCCTAGCTACAAGAAAGTTCTGATTCAGTATTGGGCACCAAAACATACGAAATCCCACAATACAAGAACAGTATAAGGATTGTTGAAAAAAGAGTTGGTGTTGCAATCTTGCTGACCCAAAGCGCTCGGAGTGTGTTGATACAATTGTATGGTCATGGACTCCAAGGGGTGGAAGAATTGCGGAAACAATCAAGATCCCATCAAATGTCATGGAGAAGGCACATGCTAGCTTAATAGGAGAAATTGAATAGCATTTTATATCTTGCTCATTGTTTTATTTCCCCAACTTATGTATGATTTTATGAAGTATTTTTAAACACCCACATAAAAATAAAAATTTTAAAAGGTGTTTCTCAACACCACCATTTTCTTGGGAATCTATCTCTTTTATGAAGTGTTTTGAAACACCCACATAAAAATAAAAATTTTAAAAGGTGTTTCTCAACACCACCATTTTTTTCAGAATCTATCTCTTTTATGAAGTGTTTTGAAACACCCACATAAAAATAAAAAATTTAAAAGGTTTTCCCAACACCACCATTTTCTTGAGAATCTATCTCTTTGTCACATTCCCAAATTAAATGAAAATTTTCCAAATTTAATGGGAAATAGGAATCCATAGGCGTTGAAATTAGTCCCAAAGTTGTGGGATTTTCCCATTTCATCTAAAATGGTGTTAATTCTCCTAAATGATTTTCTCATGTTAAACTGACATTTAATATGGGGAAGTACTAGGGAAGAAAAAGCTAGAATATTGGGAGTGCTATCATTTAATGAGCGATGAAAAGCGAGCGAGAGATAAAAAGCGAGCAAAGAAATGCAAATGAGAAATTATATGGAGGTCTAAATGTTAATGAAGAAGGAAATGTGCCATAGTCTGCTTGCTTGCTTGCTGCATCCACATAAATTGGCATGGAAAATTTTGCATACATTACATAGGTGTTTATCTTCACTATTTCACTATTTAAAAATAACCTAAAGTTGCATATCTCTTTTTTTGTTAAAAAAGGGGAAGAGGGGAGGAGGGGGGGGGGGAGAGAGGAGAGAGATGAGATCTAAGTAGGTAGTTGATAAACATACTCTTTAGGACATTTCTAATGAAAAATTATTTGTTATTATGATACATATGTCCCTGTGGTTTGGGGTACGTAAATTTGGCTTTATTGTTCGTGCTTAATGAGCCTCAACCTAAATCATCATTAAATTTGAGAACACCCTAATGGAAACGTGCAATAAAACTCATAAAGAATAATGGTTAAGGCTAACCAAATTATGATTTCGCTTGAATTTTTCCCTCGATGGAGTTTTGGTGCTCGATCCTTGCTCGTTAAGTAATAAGGCTCACCTCATAGTGTACACCATAGTCTCACTTGTTGATGAATATAATTGTGATGCATCCTTGCATTTATGCATCACATTAAGTAAGCCTCACTTGATGAATATGATTGTAAAGCATCCTTGTATATGCATTTCTGTATCACATTAAGTAAGCCCAATTTTGACCTAGGCATTTTAACAACATCTCCAATACATGTGTCTAGTTTCTACGGCCAACGTAATCACAAAAAGAGCATTCCTTGGTGCAAAATATTTTGACACTCAGAACGACACTCAAGGTTATGGGTACCCTCTAGCAATCACAAACAAGAAACCTGGATGGATCTCCTCACTCATGTCTCTTACAAGAGAGAGGGTTATCTATACTAAAGATAGAGGGGGAGGGAATTCCGGTTCCCCCCCTGTCGGCTTCTCCTTCACCCGCCGGGTGTGGTTTGTAGCGCTTGAGAACACAGTGACGCAGAGAGAGAGAGAGAGAGAGAGGCGACGAAGCCGTCGGCTATACTAGTTTCCTTAAGAATCTCATAGGAAATTTTGTGAAGGTCATTTGTAGAGCAACCTGGCTAAACAACAATGAAGTCCCTTTCCATCGAGTGCTAAATTTTCTTGCATGTCCTGGAGGGGTCATGGATGAGAGCCTATAAAACCTCATCATTTTTCTTTTTGTGTATGACACAAAGTCCAAGCTACACATATGCATGTATGTATATGTGTGTTTAGGCAAAGATGAGATGCCAATACCAAAAACATGTGCACGTATATTTGTACTTATATGTGTAGGTTGGACTCTCTCTCTCTCTCTCTCTCTCTCTCTCTCTCTCTCTCTCACACACACACACACACAAATGTCATTTTGTCCAATGTTTTTCTAAGTTGCAAAGTTGCACTTCTCTTTGAAAAGGTTTGCGATAGGTGTTAATATCCATGCTAATTGTGTCCTACAAAATAGGCCTTCCAATGCTCGGTTAAGATGACGAGTAGCTACTGAAGAGGTGGTATTTAGAGATTGAGTAGTTGGAGGTTGAGTTTACAAAGGGCTACAAACTAGCCTTCCGAGATTCTACTTAATTTGGCCTAGTGAGCGGATGAAGATCTACTCAAAGAGAAGCAAAAGCAACTAGCTAGTGAAGAGAAGAGACTAGCTATTGCAAATTGTGTGAAGAGAACATGCATAGATTTAATGAATATTTTGTGGGTATACCGGTAAAAGAAAATGATATCTTTATTAGTGAGGGACACCTCCTATGAATTAGTGAGGGATATCTTTATTAGTGACGGACACCTCCTAAGCATTTGCACATCTCTTTTCATGTGATAATTCCTTATCAAGCTCCAAATTGTGGCATTATAATCCCAAAACCCATTCTCATATTTGGTAGACAAAAAAAATAAATTATAGTGAGATATTTGTAGAGCTCTTGTGTTGATTCCTTATAAAAAATTATAGACTAATATTGAATGTAGACACTCCCAAAACCTTGGAATGATACGATCCTTTAATAAAATATTGTACCAAATTATCATGTTGCATAGCGAGCTGAACACAGGAAGAATGTAATGGTTGGTGTACAATGGATTATGGTTGTGGTGCTTGACTTGATGGTTGGAAAAGCAATATTATGCAATTTTATTCATCAACCTGAAAGGGGGGAATAGCATTTGGAGGTGATAATTAGATAAGGGTGATGTTCATGGCGGCTATAGTGTTATTTGCATGCATGCTTAGACATGGCGGCTGTGGTAGATATAAGTTTGCAAAATTTAAGAGTCACACTGACTTGTGCAAGTTCGATTTGCCCTGAAAATTGCCTCCAATCAACAAATTTACATTGATTTGCACAATTTAACTCTAATGTGTGTGGCATGCTTCCAAATAGCTTGAGATAAAGAAGGGTTTCTAGACAAGGAAAAGGCTCACAAAAGCACTTCAATTCTGAAAGGAAAGTGAAAAGACTAACATCTTCAAATGCTGATCACCACTATTGCTTTGAAAGAAAAATTTAATAAGCTTTTGTTAGGCCGGGTCACATGGGAGTGGTTCCAACTTCTACCTCTCCTTCTCAGCTACCCTCTACCGTTGGATATCCCTCCCTCTCTCTTGATAATTTCCTTTCCCTTGCTTCAATTTGCATGCATATTTTGGTCATCTTTGCCTCTTTTGGAGTAGTTCCAAGCCGTCTACAGTACCATTTTTTGTGGCATCTCCATGGGCAACGATATCCTCCAAATCCTTGTGTATAATAGGAAAATAAATGGGCAAATCATGACTTTTGCAATCAAAATGCACATTCAATGGTCCACTATTGCAGTAGCAAATATATCAAGCAGAATAGGCCCAAATCATCCAACATAGGTGACATGGCAATGGTTGGATGCCTATTCAAAGAAAAGAGCCCCCAAAGCTAGTTGTAAAATAAAGACCATTTGCAACCATATGAAATAGTAGTGTTTCGATTGGGTGTGCCAATTTAACCTGTTATTGCCTACACCAACCATGTGTTTGTCCCACTGCTAGATATTTTTAGTACACTTTTGGTCATTTAAAGTTTAGCCCTCATTAAGCAACACAATGCAACCAGGCAATCATACTTGTGTTTATGAATTCAAGTTGGAGGGACACTTTTAGGATTCAGGACTGCTCAGTTTTTATTGGCTCATATAAGGCCAAGTTTGCAGTCAGAGGTGCTGAAAGATAGCCTCTCAATGGTAGTCGTTCAAGGAAGTAAATTTTTTGTGATAATGCAAACAAAAAATTGTCTCTAAGATCATGTAAACAAAAGACAAACACAGCTCATGCGTTCTTACCCCTTTTGGAATTTTTTTTTGGTGATAGTGTAACAAACAACAGTAGACTATATTTGCAATAGCATAGTCAAAAGTACAAAGTCCAATACGATATTTTGTATTCCATGATAAACATAATAGTATGAAAAGTACATTAAGTGCTAGGATAAAGGGGCCATTAAAAAGCCATCCCCCATAAGGAGGACTGGTGTGCATCAGCTTTTTGTGTAGTTTTGCACCAGTCATAGAACACAAGAGGTCTGGTAATGGAGTGGTTAGTGTGGTGTTGACCGCTGGGTCAACAACACAACATAACTCAAGTTTCGTACCAAAGTCTTATCTTTTGCGAGTTATGAAATGCTACGGATTATGTCTATAAATGTCATTTGTAATGAGTAGTTATTCTAGTTTCAAAAGCCGGGGTGCAATGGCACTTCCAGATTGTAAATACAAAGCCATTTGACCCTTTCAACCCCATTTTTGGTTAAACCTAAGGTAGCCTTAGTATATAAGGTACCTAGGTCATTTTGTAAAAGGACTTTTAGCATAATCAAACTTGAGCGCTGCCGTCTACTCTGTGTGAGAGAGAGTGAGTGTGAGCTTCATCCTCTTGCTACGCCCGGCTCGCTCAACGCATTGGAGATCCGACTGCACCATTGTTGTAGGCTGGAGGAGAGTTACGTGAAAACGCCAAGCATTCCGTGCGAGACGAAGCGCACACGCCGACGCATCTACGAGCTATTTGTGGCCGTAAGTGTATCAAATGATGTCTGTTTTCTGCGTGCTAGTAGTCTATAGAATCGTGGCGACATAAGCTACGTATAGGTACTCATAAATTTCAGTTTCGGGCACTTTCAAAATTCAGCTCTGTCATCCTACGCGTTTTCTGCAGATGGGTTTAGAGTGAGGGTTTTGAGTGTAGAAGCTTAGGGACAGGTGTATCCTAGTGAGGGGATGGTGTTCCTTAAGTTTCGTATGAGTGTGACATGATTATGTGAGTTACCTTCCGTATGTGTGTATGTGGCTAGGTGGATTAGTTGAGAGCAGTGAGGTTCTTGATTGTGGTTTAGTTGGCCTTCCAGAGTGTTGTATGTGTAGGATGGTCTCAGCCTGACAAGCTAAAGAGATTTTCCTCCGTGTGCCTATCGTGTCATCTGTGTCCTCGATTGACATTATGTTGATCTAGGTAGTGTTTGCATGCACTTCATGGGTATATGAGACTTCCCGTCCAACATTGGCGCCGTTGTCGGGGACACAAGGACCTAAGTAGTTTCCTACTAACATTCGTGTGATGGTTGCTTGATTTAGTTTCGGCTAAAGAAAGCGTTTTTCTTAAGTGGATTCGGAAGAGGATATTCCGCGATCAAGTGGATAGCCAGGAAGCGTGTGTCTTGCCGAGGGTCTGCGACTAGATAGGTTTAGTTAGGATCTGTGGATTAGAGTAGTTGTTGGTGGTCGAGTGATTTTTGAGGTGATAAAAGTGTTTACTAGTCCGTGTGTGACAGTGAAGCGTTTTTCTACTCATAGATGCAAAACCCCATATGATTTGTAGAAGTAGCTTTAGGTAAGTGATCCGATTCTGATCTAGATCTATTCAACACTGAATTATTTGCTAAAGTGCTTGATTGCATTTGAAATCACGAAAAAGTGTGCTTTTGAGGGTAAAAATGCATTAAACAAGCTTTTGTGGATATTTTTGTATGACTGACTGATGTTGTGCATATAAAAGAGCATTTGCAAGGGTTCTGTGAAGAAAACCTGCAATTCTGTAAACATAGACATCCCATGCGTAGGATGTCTTAAGGGGGTTCTGGAGACCAAATTTGAAAATTTTGACTGCACCAGTGTGTTCAGAGGGTAGGTTTTACCCTAGTAGCATATTGACTTGGATATTTTTCCCTATTTTTCTTGATCAAAAGCCAAAAGGCGGAGTCAGAAAACGCAAAATTTCAGAAAAGGCTTAAATAGAGTGATTTTTGCATGTTTTTGCAATTGTGAAGTATACTTGCACTTGCTGAGAGCATAAGGAAGCATCATGGACACTTCAGTCTCAAAAAATCAGCAGTAGACATCCTACGCGTAGGATGTCTACAGGGTGATCTGTGCATTTTTTTGAAAATCTGAGGTTACTAGTGTGGTTAGAAGGTAGGTTCTACCCTATTTTGACTTGGAAAGTGGAAACTTGACCAAATTTTTACAGATCAAAGCCAAAAGACGAGAATTGCTAGACATCCTACCCAAATTGTGTCCAAGGCATAATTTTTGAGACCAAACCATAGGGTGACTTCATGTGCATGTTATACATGATGTTTTGAGTGCATGTGAGAGTTTTCAGCTCATTTCGGTGAGAAAATTGGGTCCTAAGCAGACTTTAGCACTTTTGACTGAAAAAGACTAGAACAGCTAAAATTGGGGTCTGGGGAAGCTGTGGGATAAGTCTGGGGACAAGACTGGCGTAGGATGTCTTCTGTGTGATTTTGGACTCTAAAAAAAATTCTGAGCATACCACAGTGATCAACACCGTAAGGAGAGTCTGTGGTTCAAATTTGGGGCAATTCTGAGCAGTTAGACATCCTACGCGTAGGATGTCTAAGGCATAATTCTGAAACCAAAATCCTACTGTGACCATACCATGATGTTGTATAGCCTTAGGCAAGCCTCCTAGTCAATTTTGGTCCAATTTGGAGTTGATTTGACTTGGGAATTCATCAGAACAGACATCAGGCTTTTGGAACAGATTCTTGATCATTTGACCAACCTATAGGTGTCAGAATCAAAAAGTTAAAAAACGCTGTGAGTTTAGCACATCAAGGGGAAGCTACAGTGCAAGTTTGAGTTGAAACAGAGCAAAAAGACATCCTACGCGTAGGATGTCTCAAGGCCATTTTTAGGTCCAAACTAAAATCTGAGCATACCATTGTGTTGTTGGACTTAAGGGGAGTCTCTAGATCAAATTTTGTTAAATTCTGAGCATATAGACATCCTATGCGTAGGATGTCTCTAGGCCAGTTTTAGGGTCCAATTGAAATTTTGACCATACAGAAGTGTTCACAGTGTCAGAGAGATCCCAAATCTTCTTTCAAAATTGAAATTGGAAACTGCACTTCACTGTTTTGGCCATAACTTTCACAAAGGGTATCAGATCGGAAAAGTTTTTATATCAAAACGTAGCTTGAGAGCGGCTCTACAGATCTTAGAGCAAAACTTGAACTAAATGCATGCCGACGGCAACCATTTAGGTCAACTTTGAAAAAAACGTCGTTTAAGGCCTCAAAATTCATCCGCAAGTTAGGGGTGTCTAAAAGCGACAATTTACGAGAATTGTGATGAAACGGTTGCGATTTTGGACATAGTTTCGACTTTTTCCTAATCAAAGCACTTGAACACAGTGGACTAAGTCTACTTGAACCAAGCAAAAGCTCTTAAACCCAGAAATCATGTCTACCCTAGATTCAAATGCAGCTTACACAAGCTTGGAGATCCCGACGACATTAGGAAAAAAATGGACTCTCCATGGGCCTTGTAAGAATCCCTAATTTAAAGGAAGCCTGCCAAGATTAAGGGGGACAAAGGCTTTGAATGGGGCTATTTTGGTAGGGTCTCCTCCACCTTTGACCCCTAAAAAGGTAGGGGGAAGGGGGGGGGGTAACCATTTAAAAAGTAGGGGAGGGGGGGGTAAACCAATTGAAAAGTAGGGGGGTAGGGGGTCTTCTCTCTCTAGCTTTTTGGCCAACTTGTAAGTGGCCTCTTAACTTTCCCATGCCACCTAAGCAAATCCGTGGGTCAAAGAGGTCAAAAAAATGACTTTTTTCAAAAACTTTTAAAAAAACTCTATTCCCCCCTAAAAAGTACCCCCAACAAATACACATAATAAAAAAAATATTTTTAAGTTAAATTACTCAAAATTCAACATTTTTTGACTCCCTCCAAACGTTTAGGAAATTCTCCCCAAATTTGAAACCTTTCCCTCCTACTCTAAGCTCCTCTCCTACACCCATCCCCCTTGCACCTGCACCTGTTGCTGCACCTACACACCCATCTCTCCATCCTTCATGCTCCATCTCTCCATCCTACAAGCTCTATCTCTCCATCCTTCAAGCTCCATCTCTCCATCCTACAATGCCTCTTGACGACGTGACCAATGTCCCAGCAACCTCTTCACGCGGTAGGTCTCCAGGGATTTTCCTACGCCTACCTCAAGAGTATGTTCCGACAAAGAAAACATTCTTGGGTACATTACCTTCAGCCAACGAACGCCGCGCTCAAGGGGAGAAGAATGTGGATCTCTAGACAGACGGATGCTTGTATCCAAAGGATCCTTCTCTCAACGTTCATCCGTCTTTTCCAAACATTCCATCACTGTTGCAATACGTTGGAAATGGAGAGAAAGGTTTGTTGGGCTACTGCAAGAGACTCAACAAACACGAGATTGCGTGGTCCGAGATCTACTTGCGTCATTGGCAGTTGCTCAATGGGAGTTTCCACAATCTTCAAGATTAGATGCAAGTAGCGACTAGTGCGCTTGAGGAGGCAAAGAGCACCATCACAACCAAGGAAAATGTAATTAAAAAGCTTGAGGATACTCTTTCACACATGAAGAGTACTACCATGGGAGGTAGGATGAGGAAACGAGAGTTGTCCGAAATTCAGACTCTTTCACCACGTGGAGGTGCAAGAAAACGAAGGGTGACAGCTATGAGGTAACATGTTCTATCCCCCATGTTGTTTATGTTTTAGGTAACATGTTCTATCCCCCATGTTGTTTAAGCTATGATGTTGCTCATCATTGTTGTTTTGGGCAATAGGAACTTCGTCCAAGAAACGTGCGGTGGCGAGAATGCGTCAGCTAGGGCTACTTTACTTCGTTCTTGTTTCAACAAAGAGGATTTTATTGGGATTCTTGATGCTCCAGAGGCAAAACACTTGAAAGACGCAATCACTAAGAGCGTTCTTAGTGATTTTTCTAATATTGTCACTGATCTAGATGTTCAGGATATTTTGTGATGCTGTTGGGATTAGTACCAAGGGCTATCAAGCAATACATCAAGTGTTAAAAGATGCATTAAGAAGTTGAGGAGTCACGGAAAACCTATTCCCACTTCCTCACAGAGTGCAGATTGCCAAGAAGGTGTCAAATGAAGATGTTGTTCACCGATTAGGGGACTACTTGTACATTGAAGACACGATGCCTCTTCAGCCGCTCCGTAGCAAATCACAAGGAAGGAAGGGCCGCGGGATGGGAAGCGGTGTTGTTTCTAACAGTGTGTTGCGGACCGAAGGGTTTGTTTACACCAAATTCAACAATATCTTTGTGGACTTGATACGATTGCAGCAGTCCATGGCTGTTTTCTACAATTTGAGTGATGTAGGTTAGTTTAGAGTTGCCTACATGCTCTATGATGTGTCATAACATGCATTCTGAGGCTTTATGTTGTTGGCAGTTCTTGAAGGCAAGCTTGTGTTCGTGCTGAAGTTGGATGAGTGTGTAATTGCTAAAGGGAGAAAGTTGGAGAGAATGAGCATCACGCTTATGAATGAAGCCCTAGCTTATGCCAAGCAATCTTGCAGTTCGAGTGAAGCGACAAAGCCCTCTTTTAGTGTGCAATCAGAGAAGGATATATGGTGGCTTGGTGCAATTGAAGTTCCGAAAGAGACACATGAAGTCCTTGCATGGATTTTCAGTAGAATCCCATGGGTCACAGAGGTCATTAAAGCTCAAATAAACGGTGAGAAGCTCATGGTTCTAGGACGTGGGGAGTTTGATGTTGAATGGCATTTAGGTGGTGATCTAAAGACCATAAAGTGCATGCTTGGATGCAAACAAGGTGCAAATTCTTTACTTCCCTGTCCATTCTGTACGAAAGGGCACAAGACAAGTCGAGCAACTCAAGTGGAAGGTCAGGACGAAGATAATGATGACCATATAAATAGGGAGTGGCAAATTTCGGTTCTTTCATGTGATATGCTGCAGGTGCCCAATAGGGATAGCAAAGATCCTAGGTGGAACCCCATAATTCCCTTCTCCCTCAACAATGTTCACTTTTGTACATTGCATGCGTTTATGCGAATATTTGATAGGATCCTAAAGCATCACATTGATTATGTTTTCACAATGAAGCCCCTTCAACGATCAAAAGACTCCTTACAGGGGGTGGAGATGCTTCTTAATGAGATTGGATGTCACCGATCAAGGGTGAACATTGTAGCAGAGACTTGTAGGGAGAAAACATATGAGGTGGCACAGAAGGTTTCCATGAATGGAGCCAAAGCACGTCGATTTTTCAAGAAGATGTCAAAGTCTCCAATGCAGGTATCCAAGGCAAGTGTCGATCTAGCAAGTGAGAAGCAGTGGGAGTTGTGGAAAGATTTGTGTTCATGCACGATGGACAAAGATCCCAATGTGGAGGTTGCTAACCAATGCAAGCTAGTATGGTCATCCTTTCAAAAGGTTGTGCAATTGATGAATCTTTCAAGCACCACCGTTGAGCAGTGAGAGGAGTTTAAGAAGGTACTTTATGAATTCACAAAGGCCGCTAAGGATGGATGGTCTGAAATCAAGATTACACACTACATGGTTTGTTTTAACGGACTTAATACATATGCAATGTTTGAAAATGCAACTTTTCTATTCGCTTATCTCCTTTTTGGTTGTTTTAGCACATTCTCTATGCGCATGGTGCATACTTCATGGACCGCTATGGTTCGCTTGATATATGGAGTACACAAGGCATGGAGAAGTCCCACTATCGAGAAAAAGGAGTCTACTTCAAGAATACTCGGCATGGTGGTGGTAGTTCACACTCCAACTACCTCCAAGAGATGTTTAATTGGTTTTTTAGGCACACCTTTGGGAGAACTCATACTATTGAGAAAGCAAGAGAATCGATGTTAGCAAAGCAATTACGCAACGCTTCCCGTACTGCAACATCTGAGAAGTGGAAACGCTCGCGAGCGTCCCTGGGCCATGAAGCTTGGCGTGCAACTAAATATCAAAAAGGCAGCGTTTGGGCATCGCGTCAGCCGTCCGCATGATCCAGGTTTAGTTGTAAAATTCAATTGCTTTATTTGAGTTTCACTCAATTGGTCGCATAGTGTGAAAGGACCCATGTCTCAAAAAAACCTATTTAAAGGCTGAAGGGGCTCATTTTGTCATTTTCCCAAATAGGTGCAACCATGGCAAGAACAAAACAAACGGCTAGGATTTCATATCTAGAGGGCCCGGATGGCCAACGACTCAAAGGTACAGCAACAGAAGCTGGAACTTCACAAGCTCAAGGTGAAGTACACACAGAAGAAGCTGGAGCTTCAAATCAGCATGGCTAGTCCTCTACAACAGCAAAAGAGAGACGGAAGCATCGCCTTGTTTTCTATTCATCGGACTCTAACAATTCTGATGGCAACAGGGAGGATGAGAACGACCAGGGCAAAGAAACAAACAGCCAAAAGCAACCATCAGAAGCCTCCGAAGAGACGCAAACGGATGAAGATGCCCCATGGGTTGGCATCCAAATACAAACTTATCAGGCTCACATGTCTATTGGGGGTAAGACACTTCCTAAAGGGAGTGGACCTACACCATCACATCCTGTCAATAGTGAAGAGCACGAATCAGATGGAGAGTGGGTGGAATTAGATTATGAGGTGTTGGAAGTGCCTGTGCAGAGAAAAAAGAGAAAGAGTATTGTCTACAAGAAGAGGAAGCAAGCTGCCCCGACTCGTGCCAAAAATGCACCTCCACATCGACCTCAGAAGGTATGAAAGCGCAGCCGTGCTTTTGCGGAGATTCGACACTATCAAAAGATCACCGAGCTCTTGATTCGAAGGGCCCCTTTTGCAAGGCTATGCAGGGAGGTTTTGCAATTGTACAACACTCAGTTTCGGATGGGCGCCGTGGCCATAGAGGCAGTCCAAGAGGCAGCAGAGCAATATTTAACTGGCATATTCGAGGATTCTAACCTCTGTGCCATCCATGCAAAGCATGTAACCATTATGCCCAAGGATATGCAACTTGCTCTCCGTTTGCGCCATGAGGAGTAGCTTGTAATTAGGCATCAACCTTTTTGTATTTACGGAACTCCAAGATTGGGAAGAATTTGAATACAAGCGTCTTTTGATTGTATATCCCACTCTGTGCATTGTATTGGGAAGAATTTGAATATAAGCGTCTTTTATTGTATACCCCACTACGCATTGTATTGTTTTAATTTTGTACCATGCAATGTAGCACTGGTTCAAGTTTTGTCTACCTTCTATTGTATGTATGTAACCATTAGCTTGTTATTGTGAAAAATTGCCTACGTTTAGCACCTTGGCTAAGTGGGGCATGCACTTCCTGATGTATCCATGCTATGTGACTCACTATTGCATGGCAAAAACATCTACAAAGTGTTGAAAATGGCTTGGAATGCCCCCAAATTGGCTGCCACAAGGGTGCGCATTTGGGGCTTCCAGAGGCCTATGGATGGACATAATGCACGCCCTTGTGGAAGCCTTTCCTAGTGCTTTGCAGACACTTTCCAGTGGTTTCCAGACAATTTTCACAAGCAATTAGTATGTTTTGTTTGCTTCAATGCTTCAATTAGCATAGACGCTGCTGGAAATTAACCCCCCTTACTCCATGTCAGTCTTATACTACAAAAAGGGTTTAGATATTGCCACAAAGATTACTCTTGTGGTTTTTTAATACAACTTTAGGTATCTCGGGAAATATGGCTTAAGGTTACTTGGGTATCCATGTCTTCCTGTTTTGCAGCAGGGTATTATTGTCTTGTCACTCTGTTTTGTAACTGGATATGCTCGTATACTCCAAAAAGGGCTTAGATATTGCCACATAGTTTACTCTTGTGGTTTGTTAATACAACTTTAGGTATCTGGGGCAAGATGGGCTTAAGGTTACCTGGGTATCCATGTCTTTCTGTTTTGCAACTGGGTATTAATGCCTTGTCACTCTGTTTTGTACCTGGGTATGCTCCTAGATGTGTCCAATTTCATCTGCCACAAGGACGCGCATTTGCACACTTCATCTGCTGATGGAAAGCCCCAATGCGCGCCCTTGTGGCAGCATGTTTTGAGGACTTCCAAGCCCTTTACTAGGCACATACATAACTTCTGGAAGCCTAGATATAACAAAGTATACATTTCTTAAATTTTAATGCCTGCCAAACCCTTTAGTAGTCATAGCAGAAATTATGGTGGTTCTCATACATAATGCAAGCCCAACATATAAGAAACTCAAAACCTTGCAAGAAAGAGAGTCATAGACAACAAAAATTAGTTTCATTAAAGAAATCAATGCTTTACATGATATCCGGCTTTTGCTTTAGGATCTTTCTAATTACAATTTTCTGGCGCTTGGCCTTTTGGGGTGGCTCCCTGTTAAGTAAACTGGTTGTTATTTCTTGGGTGTCATTAACCCCTACAGCTTGGTTCATGCCGACATGGGCAATAAGGCACCCGCGAAAGTTTACACCGAAAGTGGATATTGCAAAATCTTTCTTTACAAGCCCTACAAGGTTGGCCATTTGGGCAAGTGTTGTTAAACACAACGCCTTGGAGAGTGAACGGAGAGCAAAAATGTTGTAGCGACCATTGGGAGAGTAGTCGGCATGGACAAACACCATGACACTAGTGGGAAGTGTGCCAAAGTAGTGAGAAAGTGCCGCTTGAGGTCCGAACGGCGTCCTCCTCCCCCCTGACCGTTGCGCCCAAGCGTCAACCTCCAGAACATCCTGCAGAACATAGGTTTTCTGAGATATGGCACAAAATTATGATATAACATTAACAAAATCATTTGTAACAATCAAGTGTAAGTGAGCGTCTATACCTCTTGTCTACGATCCTCCTCATCGGCATCCGGGTGCAAGTAAAGATCCACGCTTGACTTCCCCTTTGGATCTAGAAAAACAGGTGTTGCAGCAGGTGGTGGTGAATCCACTCTTGTGCGTTTAGCCAAACACATGGCTTGCACGGCCACAAACTCCTCCTCAGAGACCTTGGACTACTCGGCCGCCGCCACCTCGGCTTGTGCGATCTCCGCTGTGTCCGCCAAAGTATTCCCCATGGGCAGTAGGAGATCATCGTCATGGGAGGTGGTGGTATCAAGCTCAAACTTGCCATGGGCATCAAGGATGGCGAAACACTCATCCATGCGAAGCTCAAAGGATTTCTCTAGATCGTGCATAAACACAAAATCCTCCCCACCCACCACAATGGAGGAGAAGCGGGTAATCTCTACCTCAGGGATGGAATCCCGAGTGGTGGCTCCTTCTGGCGGTCTCGAGGATGAACCCACTGATGGAGAGGCCTCCAAGAGGCCTTGAATCCCTACAGGGTAGGTCAAGACAAGCGTCCTCTCCTCTGCGGATGAGTCAATGGCCGCGGGCTTGGGGTCCTTCACATCAGCCAATACCCCGCCGATCTGCAAGTGAGGTAGCACTACGTCAGGGCCTGCTGGTCACTCGTGAAGGAGGAAGATCATTATGGCCTGAATAGAGAAAAAAGTGTTTCCGATCCTTCCCTTACGCATTGCTCGCACATCATCAGCTTCAAGCCGCACATATTGTCCGGCGGGTTGTGCTATGGTGGCAAAGCGTGCAAGCCGTTGATGAAATAGCCTGTCCCCTTGGTAGATGTGGTGGAGAAGGCCTTCAGGGACCCATTGCCCTGGCTGGTTTGGTAACTCAACAATGAATCTCCCCATGCACGTGCAAATGTATGAAGTAATGTGCTCAAGAGATTGAGAGTGGAGGGTCAAGGTGGTTTCCAAATCGGGTTGGGTTGTGAAAAATGCTTGAAGCTCAAGGCGATTAGCATGCCCAACCTCAGTAAGGAATGTATCTAAAGCACTAGTAGCAGCCATGTCTTGTATTTGCGTGATTGGGTATGCTAGGTCTCTCTGCAATGCTGGGATGAAAATGGTGAAATGAGGAGGTGGTCCTACTTATATAGACATATTCCATCTCAAAAAAAATAAAAAATATGCATTTAAAAAATAAATTTACACCACCTTAAAACTCAAGAACAACACCTTAAAACTTTTCAAAATCTTTAATAAAATATCCAATATATAAACGATTAAAGTTACAAGCCAATTCACTTAGACAAGATGATTTCGTCTGTAGCCCAATCTTTGTAAACAAGCATAGTGGCCTCCATCCGCCTTCCAATCTATACAACCAAAAATGGGCAATCAAAATACAAAAACCCACAAAATATAAGAAAAGGTAGCTAAGCAAGCACAAAACAGACCTTGCGTTGTTCTAGTTTGAAACTTGCATTACCGACATCCTCGAATCCCATTATGACAAAATGTTCCCGAAGATTGGCAAGAGTCCAATGCGGATTCACTCCAACCACCTCCACCTCGTTATTGGGCATGCGGACACGAATTTCAAAGGATTGAATCTCTTCGGCTGTCAGTTGCAAGGGTATCCATTTGCCACGTTTGTGCATCCACCTCTCATAGCTAAACAGTGCATACAAGGTGCACCTTGATTTCAAATACCGAAGGCAAAGCTGTGTGGGGGACACATTGTACTTATAACGGTCACCATCATGCAAACCGTCAACATAGCCCCAATTGACACCTAGAATGGTGTCCATTGCATCTATGTCAACTTCTTTGCAAACAAACATTGTTGGTGTTTCTACAATCGGCAAAGAGCGGAATGCATGCACAAAAAAATGAATGGGACAATGCCAACTGAGACCCACCGATCTGGTTGCCTTACCAAACTTTAGGGACCCTTGGAAATCTTGCAGCACCTTGCGCTTGAAATAAATCAAAGCCCAATGGTCTGGAGTTGGCCATTCTGCACTCTGCAATGAGGGTGTCTCCATGGCTTCTAACCTACCATAGCTTTGACTTGACTTCGGCACCACGTACTTGTGGGAGTACATGAATATTCGCTGCTCGGTAAGTTTTTTCGATGAAACATTAGGAAACATAAGCTCCCCAATGTGAGCATGCACAACCATGAACGTGCCTGAGAGGCACTCAAGCGGCTGCTCCTCAACTAAGCTGGATGGAAAAACATCTTTACAAATGCCCTTAGTTAAACATAATGATCACATAAACGTAAACATGACATATGCATGGGATAGCTAAACCATGAACACTTACAATGAGGTGCAAATTGAGTAGAATCTCTCTTAAGGTGGAGCTCAGCTGCACTGTAGACGTGTTGCACGATGGCCACCATTCCAGAATTTGTTTCTTTGAATGCCAATAGCCGGCCCTTCCAATGACGTTCCAATACGCCTCGACACCGTGCGCGATGAGGTCCAACACGTGACGGTTGCATGTAGATCCATGCACCCTTCTTGAACACTTGTGGGATCCATACCCCCTCTGAGTCTTTTGTGTTGTGCAACACAATCTCCTCTATCTCTGGTTTGGGACGTCTATGCGTGAACATGCTTGGGAAGTTGGGCTTAGGAAGGGATTTGAAAGAGTTGAGTACTGTGGAGAGAGAATGAGGAGTTGAGGGGAGGGTGAGGTGAGCTGCCTATGGTGGCTATGGTGGCTTTGACAGTGGAGATAGAGAAAGAGAGGAGGAGTGAGAGGTAGAGAGGTAGAGAGGATAGTGGATCTGTGGGCTATGAGTGTGGGACTGTAGAGGGTTGATGGAGGTGTGAGAGAAGGGGGAGCTATGGAGAGAGAGGAAGAGAGTGGTGGAAAGCTTTTGGCTATGGCTGCCTTGATTGTAGAGAGAGAATGGGAGGAGGGAGAAGAGGGAGAGTGTGGGAGAGAAAAGTAATGAGGGAGAGAGAGAAAAGTGAATTTTGGGGGAAAAATTGACTTTTTAAAGTTAGTTTATGTTTTGGGGAAGTTTTGGAGGCAAACGGGTCAACTTTGAAACTTTAAAAAAAAAAATCAATTTTTAGGGTTTTTAAGCATGCGCGTTTTTTTTTGGGGGTCCCTCCCTCTTTTATGACACCTCTCTCCTCCTATTTACCCCCCCCCCCAGCCTACCTCCCACCTCTCTCTAAGAACCAAGCATTGAAGAGGGAGACAATTAGGCTGCACCCCTACCATTCCTCCCCCTCTAGGTGATATCCCAAGAGCCTTCTCATTGGTTCTCCCTTAAGCCTTCACTAATAAAAAAGGCCCAAGGAGAGTCCATATTTTTCCTAATGATAGAGGAATATCCTCCCACAATGGATCTTCCAAACTTGCAATTGATAAAGATCCATCATGTTGAGAGAGTTTGGATGATTGGTCATGAGAGTGAAGGAATATATAGATACATTGACGACAATGAGGTCAATCTTTATAGGTGCTCAGATCCATACCTAGGAGAGATAACAGATTACAAGCTCTTATATGTCTACACATAAGGAGTCGACTGTCAATGGAGATCTATAGTTGTCGACAAGTATGGACGAGAATACAGAGTTGTAGAAAGCACAAATCCACAGGCTGTACTAGAAAGAGGTGGATATTTGGTCAATGAAGGACCACAAATGCCTCCACCAAACACGAGGATTCCTATAGGAATTCCAAGAAGAGAGCCACCAGGGTTCCCTTCAAGAGAAATAACGAGAGAAGGATTGGGAGAGTCTCTGGTTAGACTTGTAAACAATCCACGAGTTAGACCATCCCAAGTCCAGAAATGGGTAAACAAAAAATACTCCGGAGGTAAAGATCCGAGAGATAACGTAACGGCTTTTAGAAGAGTGATTAGAGCAAAGGAAGTTTCAGATTTTGCGACACAGTTTGCAGGATTTGGATTGACTCTAGAAGATGATGCAGCTACATGGTTCGACTCGGTGGAAAAATGGGATTTTGAGACCCTAGATGAGTTGTTTGAGGAGTTTATTGAAGAATTCTCTCCAAAACGCATTGCTCACAAGATGGTCTCGCAAATCCATAGATTCAAACAGAAAGAGGATGAATCAGTACGCAAAGCATCATTACGGCTCAAGAGATATGTTAAGCTCTGTCCGAGAGCGGAATTACCTACGCAAGCACGACTGATGGTGATCTCTATCAAGGGAATGAGGCATGCGGACCTTCTGAAGGATCTGCATATGATAAGGAGGATGACGCTAACCGAGTTGATCAAAGAAGCTCTTTATCTAGTGGATAACTATGAGGCATACAAAGAAAAGGACTTAAAGAGTCAAGGAGATGGCACATCCTCTCAGCACAGTGTTTCACAGATAAGTGAGTCCATTGCGAAGCCAACAGCACCTATTGATCAAGAAAAGCTTATCGACGACTTGGTCAAGAGGTTGATTCCTCTTGTAAGGTCTGATTCGGGAGAGCTGAAGTGGTGTGAAATTGAGAGAAAATGGACGAACCATACAGGGGAAGAGTGCTATTATAGCATGGAAAATGCTGGGGAGAGGTATGTACAACCTGTTCCAGAAGCACCTACTCCACCTAGATACATTACGGGGAATGCGCAAGGACCAGTAGGAGTTTTAAGGCCATAGCTTGTCTTAGGACAACAACCTCCGCTGCCAGGTGCTAGAATGCAGGTAGACATGAGATACATGCCAATGATGGAAGCATAAAATAAACCAATGCCACTACCAGCTACAATGTGGTATAGCAACCAAAGTGAGTACTACCCTTCGGAGCAACAAAACGTGAGAGAAACACATGGAGTGGTGAGGCCGGTACACCCTCCACCTCCTGGGTTTCAATCGAAAGAAAGAAGGTATAAAATGGACGAAAGGAAATTGCGATTCATTGCAAATAACGTCTTATCTAGGTCAAAGCTTGCTTATAGCCAAGAGGAAATGCTAAAATAATCTCCTCAACCAAAGACAGATTGTCACAAAAGTCGTGACAAGCACTTGGTCAAACAATGTCCTCATACGGAGATCACTGAAGTAAATGCTTATTGTCTTGAGTGTGGCATCACTCACTTGATCCCCGATTGCCCGAAAAAACCAAACCAAATCAGGAAAATCACGAAAAATGTATTAGGGATTGTTCAGCTCCCTAGTAGCTCAGAAAATGAAAATGTTATACCAGTTCAAGTGGTTACGAGAGAACAAGCCCAAAAGAAAGTTGATGAGAATCCAGAGACAAAGAACACAGACAGTGACACGAGTCCAAAGACAGATGATGGACCAAAGACAGACGCACATAGTCAAAAAACCAAGAGCAAACGAAATAGTTGGAAAGCTAGAAAGACTAGTATGAAAGCACGCAGGGAACGAGAGCAAAAATCCCTAGCTGAGAAGCTTACCCGAAGCTGAAGAGAAGATAAAACAACATGAGGAAAAGGAGGCACCTTCTCTTACACAGATGGTTAAACCTCTAGAAGAACCATCCACGGATGAGAAACCGAGAAGTGCTAGTTCAGGAGGATCTGTGTTGGTAGAGAAGGTTAATGAGACATTAGATGCCCTCTTGAAAGCCTATGATGTGAGGCTCAAAAACAACCAAACCCAAGAACAGAGGTGGATGACATATCCCTATGCGGAACTAGAAAAGCAAAGGTTTGAAATGTGCCAGAAAATGATTCAAACAACCCAAGCTTTACTAGAACCACTAGTTGCAAAACTTAAGGATATGATCCGTGTCATGCCTACAAAAGTAATCCCACCAAACCAGGAACTAAAAGAGCCAGATTCTAGTCATAAGCACAGACCAAAACTCAAAGACCCAGCATTAGAACCAAGGATAGTACTGAATACCACGGATAACTCTTCCGAGGGATTTCACCAAGCTATACCTGAGGATTGTAAAGAGATAGAAGGTCTTGACGAATTGTGGAAACAAGTCAGAGAGGCCAATGAATCCAATGACCTAAGAAGACGAGTAGACAAGACTGGTGATGAACGAGGAGTGTTTCTACCACCAATAGAGGAATTTGAGACTAGATCTCAAATGAATCTAGACGTGCAATCGTGTTGGGGCGACAAAGGATCTGTACAATCCATGGATAGTCAACCCCATTCGCTAAGAACACTACCGTCCTACATGGGAGAGTACGAGACCAAGTCAGATGTGGTTGTAGTCCCATCACAGAGACTGTCTCCCAACAAGGCCATCGATTCAAAGGGGCTAGTAGATATTCTATCTACCCCAGTCACCTGTACAATAATGTTAGCCGAGTTGCTCAAAATAAGACCAAACATGTGGGCTAATGTGGGTAAATGTCTAGAGAAATTTGGTGTAAAAACCCCAATGACTCAAATCGAGGAAGGCATCAAAGAGCTTGAAAATCCTCAACTAAATACTAGGCGAGTGCCATTAAACAAGGTAGGCGAGTATTACGAGGGAGAAGATGGAAACACCACCCTTCCTATGGAATTCAATGGTGTAAAAACCATGGAAATCCTTGACAGTGGAGCTGGTGTGGCCATTGCAACCATAGAGGTTTGAAAAAAATGGGGAAAACCTGGCTTGATATCCACACGAATGACCCTGCAGCTTGCAGACGGACACAGAGAAAAGCCCCTAGGATTGCTAGAAAAAGTACTTGTTACTTCTTGTGGCATTGCATATGAACACACTTTTGCTGTTGTTGACTTTGGCAAGAAGAACAACTATGACATCATTCTGGGAAGACCGTTCATGCGACAATTTAAAATGGTCCAGGATTGGGGTTATGACCATATATACCTGAGACATATGGAAACCATAACAAAGATAAACTTGAGGGACCATAGCTATAGGGATGTGATGAGAACACCGGTTGAGGAGTTTGATTCCGCCACAGTAGTAGGATCAGAACCTCTAGCTTGGTTAGGAAAGCCTAAAGAACTGTGGATTTGTGGAGCTTCACAATGTGGTAGCTTGAAACGTGAGGAATGTATCCTAGAGCGGGTTATAGGAGATATGGACTATATCCCAGAACCATTTCGAGCTAGAGCCTTTTGGATGGGAACACATCTTGGCTACTCTGGACGTGTGCGCCATGGAGGATGCTCCCACAACAAAGTTTTGTGATGAAAATGGCTATGATGTCATTCCTTTTTTGCAGTGAGTGTAATCCAAGAAAAAGAAGAAAACCAGACATCAACAAGCTCTCGACATAAGGAGAAAACAAAGAAATGTGGAGAATCAAAAGATGAAGAAGACGACGAGTTCTATGACTCTGTAGAACACTTCGAGATTCAAGAAGATCAACGACCCGGGAATCAATGTCATCGCTACACTAATAAAGTGCATCAAAAGTGGATTCCAAAGTCCTCGGTGAAGACACAGCCACCACAAGCATCCTCATATATGGTTCCTAATTAGGAGATAAGGACTCAGCTAGGAGGAATACGACCAGAGCAACGAGCTAACAATGCTCTAATCAATGGGCTAGAAAAGTCCTCCAAGAAACTACCACCCACGAGCAAACAGAGAGTAACTTTCCACTACCAGCCAAAAAATCAAGGGAAAGTACAAGAAGTCAACCTTGCTGAGGATAGTAGTGATAGTGATGAATCTTATGACATCCCCTATCATCAACTCAGGCCATCACTATCACCAACCCCTTCAGCAACAACCATGACAGGTCAAAAGAACAGGACAACAAGTCAAAGCCAAAAAGCTCGACAAATCTGGATACCAAAAAGCCAGATCGTCCAAAAACAGATATGGATCAAGAAGACAAAGATCTCTAATGACAAATCACAAGATCCAACACCAAAACAAAAACAAGGAAAGCATGCACGAACGGGTAAGAATATCACAAGGTCGCAAGCTTTCACAACTCAGGTTTGGGCTCCAAAGAAGTTGATTCAAGCACAAAAAAGTCAGGAATTCATTTGGATTCCAAAACAACCACAGTATCAACTTTCAAAGCCTAAATCCCATCCCCAACCAAGCGTACAAGGGCTGAAGCAAAGACCACTGTCGACTCACACAACAAAAAGGTGGATCCCAAAGAAGTCTCTTCAAACACAAACGAAGCACGGGCAAGTATGGGTTCCCAAACGAGTGTCAGCAACAAAACAACCAATAATCGCAAAGAAATGGATCCCAAAGAAGAACAACAAAAGTGCTGTCAGTGCATCGCCGCTTGAATTCTTACAATTCTTCCTACTATTATAGTACAGCTAGAAGAGAGCAAGTCGCTTCAATCAAGCAACGATACAGGAGCTTCAAAGACCATTACATTGCTTAGAATAGGAAGCCTCGCCAACAAATGCCAATAAGAAAAATGCTTATACCCACATCTTGCACAACATAAATCTTTTCCATGCATTGACTGTGTATGCATAATAGGGATACATTACAAGGCCTACATAGGCACAACTTTTAATTGCCCAAGCACAACACATACCCTTTGCAATACCCTGTCGTAAAGGATGACTCCAAATAGGAAGGGGGAAGGCATTCTGAATGCGGACCTAACATTATGAATATTAGAGGGCAATGTTTTGTGAGATGCATTGAATTTTTGCGTTTTATTGTGATAATTTTTTGACGAAATTTAGAGTATGCCCTCATAGTAGTGTTACAGAGGAGTATGGGGACAAAATTCATATATGAGCCCCTAGGGACATGTTTATAGTGTACATAGCATTTAGATTTCTATTTGAATGATTTTTCTTTTGTTGAGTTGTTTTAAGATTTTCTTTGTTTATTATTAAGAAAAAAAATTTAAAAATCCATAATCCACATGAAGAAAAGACTGACGAGAGGCCTGAGCACTACAAAGAGAAGAAGGTACAGGGAAACGATGAAACTTCACGAAGTATGTCTCAGCAACCACTACAACAGCCGAAGAGCTTGTCACAAAGCAGTGTCAACATGCAATCGACAAGTCATAAAAGTCAGAGTCGAGTAGCTAAGCCACAAAATGAGTGAGGTGTTAGTCCCAAAGCTTCAAGTAATATTCTCTGTGGTCTAAGAATCTTAGCTATTCTAGGTACTGCTCAAGCTGGAAGAGTTGAGCATATTCACGTTGTGTCGCTCATGCTGGTATAGGTGAGCAAAAGAGTCGAAGTCTAAGTACTTAAGTCTGGTGAAGTGAAGGAGAAGGTCCAAAAGACACTCACATACTGAGCACAGTGAGATACGAGTAGAGAAACTTCTACATCGAAAACCCTTCTTGGAAAGGTGGAAGCTATTGAGACATCTTTTGATGTCACATGTGCTACATTTATTCCTCGAAACACCCATCATCTCCTTCTTTCACATTGCATGCTTTTGTTGACAAAATTTCTCATATGCATATAGAGTGTCCCATAATTGTCACTTGCATCAGGCACTCTTTCCGTGTTTCACCCAAGCACTCACCTTTCATGAACATGTACTTCACGTTCAACTGCTCAACTCCAATAAGAGTGTATACCAAAGGCATTTTTTTCCCACCAGGTTTTTTCCCTTTGGTCATCCAGGTTTTAGACCCTAATCTAAAGACACCTATCACCATCCTCTTGTACATATTCCTTCTACATCAACAATAAGGAAATGCTACTCAAATCAATTGACAAATGAATTGGAGCACCAATTTCATATCATAGCATACTTCTCCTCAATGGCGAGTCGAAGAATGACCTACAATGACGAAGCTGCAGACAACACTAACAACATGATTGCACAGGAACAAAGAAGTTACCAATGAAGAAGAGAAAACACAAAAGTAATCAGAGAATCTCAAAAGATGAATGGTTATGATGATAGATGTCCGCTCTAATGGATCATATTTCTTGTTGTGGCTCGACAAAGATACAAGCAGTGAAATAGATGAAGCCAAAACAGCAGCAAAGTGTTGATTGCTAGGTCAACAACACAACATAACTCAAGAACAAAGAAGTCCTCAATGACAAAGAGCAGACATAAGGGTAATCAGAGGATCTCAAAAGCTTGTCCTTGATAATGCGCATTGAATGCTTGCCAGGGTTTTGAACCTCAAATTAGAATAATTAAGTCCTGGATTTGGTCTGACAGACAGACTTTGCATTGGAGTGCAACTTGGCCTAAAGAAGTTAAGGGTTTAGCCAAAAATTTCTACAAAATCCTTACAAAGTTGTCATTGGCTCACAAGATCAGAAAGCCAATCACTCAATTCTACAGATTGTAGAAGTTGTTTCTGAGAATCACAAATACTCCGAATTGACAGATTTGTTGGAGCAAGTGATGGATGGAGCTTTCTCTATCCATGATGATAAGAGTCAAGTTAAACGACATTGGGTTCTTTTTGAACTTAGATCTGGCTGTAGACCTATAATGACAGAAACAGATGCTGCAGCTCGGAGCGTGGGTGTGAAAGACATAAAGTTGGCCATCAATTATGATTTTCCTAAATCATGTGAAGACTATGTACATCGGATTGGACGAACAAGACAAGCTACTGCAAAGGCTATAGTCTATACTTTCTTTACAACAACAAAACGATAGCAAAGACCACATCTCCATCAACAATCAGGTCATGTCGGGGACGACTTGAATGCGGAAGGGGGGAATGTTGACCGCTGGGTCAACAACACAACATAACTCAAGTTTCGTACCAAAGTCTTATCTTTTGCAAGTTATGAAATGCTGCAGATTATGTCTATAAACGTCATTTGTAATGAGTAGTTATTCTAGTTTCAGAACCCGGGGTGCAATGGCACTTCCAGATTGTAAATACAAAGCCATTTGACCCTTTCAACCCCATTTTTGGTTAAACCTAAGGTAGCCTTAGTATATAAGGTACCTAGGTCATTTTGTAAAAGGACTTTAGCATAATCAAACTTGAGCGCTGCCGTCTACTGTGTGTGAGAGAGAGTGAGTGTGAGCTTCATCCTCTTGCTACGGCCGGCTCACTCAACGCATTGGAGATCTGACTGCACCATTGTTGTAGGCTCGAGGAGAGCTACGCGACAACGCCAAGCATTCCGCGCAAAATGAAGCGCACACGCCGACGTATCTACGAGCTATTTGTGGCCGTAAGTGTATCAAATGATGTCTGTTTTCTGCGTGCTAGTAGTCTATAGAATTGTGGCGACATAAGCTACACATAGGTACTCATAAATTTCAGTTTCGGGCACTTTCAAAATTCAGCTTTGTCATCCTACGCGTTTTTTGCAGATGGGTTTAGAGTGAGGGTTTAGAGTGTAGAAGATTAGGGACAGGTGTATCCTAGTGAGGGGATGGTGTTCCTTAAGTTTCGTATGAATCTGGCATGATTAGGTGAGTTACCTTCCGTATGTGTGTATGTGGCTAGGTGGTGTAGTTGAGAGCAATGAGGTTCTTGATTGTGGTTTAGTTGGCCTTCCAGAGTGTTGTATGTGTAGGATGGTCTCAGCCTGACAAGCTAAAGAGATTTCCTCCGTGTGCTTATCGTGTCATCTGTGTCCTCGATTGATATTATGTTGATCTAGGTAGTGTTTGCATGCACTTCATGGGTGTGTGAGACTTCCCGTCCGACATGTGGCCAGAATAAAATCTTCACCGTCAAAATCCAGGTTCGGACCCTATTGGCGCAATGGCTCTAATTACCCCCCTGAATGGTTTCTTACAAGCACCACATTTTGTTATACACAAAAAATGTGTCGCCGTCGTTCGTCGTTTGTGTAACAATGATCAACACAAGACTTTTGTTGGTGCTAGAGAAAAGTTTGATCATCATTTTGCACCTATGAATGCTCAAATCTGTGAAGTGTGGGCTCTGCAGCCTCTCTCCCTACTTAGCTAGCCTTATATTGACCGCTTTACCCTAAGTGTAAAAGAAAGATAATTTCTACATATAGAACATGTGTAACTTATAGGTTCTCCACATGATGCACATAATTTTAGAGTTAATTGTTTTCTAAAAACCTTTAAATCTGATCCATATACCCACCCTTTTCTTTCTTTTGGTCCATGTACCCACCCTTCTCTTTTCTTTGCTCTCTTTTTGTCCCTTTCTCGCTTTTCATCACTCACTAAGTGATAGCACCCGAATATTGGTTAAGCTAGTAGACCGGCCACATAAGGGATCCAAAGGAGGGAAAATAGGGATCCAAAAGGGGGGCCATATGCAAAAGAAAAATGTGCAACAATGGGCTTAAAAGACCCTAAGGTTCAGCCCATTAAGACTTACAAAATGCTAAGGTTTCAAAATTCAAAGGTTGTGTCCAAAGGTCAAAAGCCTAGGAAAATTGGATTCTTTGTGTGTGCTAAAAAAGTCTTCATTCATCCCTACATAGGAGGGGGAGAGCCCTAGACATGGGAGATGAGAGAGAAACACACACACACACACACTCACAAGCTCCCTTTACACAAAGGGAATGAGGGACACATGTCAGCACCCTAGGCCAGATTCCCACAAGGTGTACTCAGATCCTATTGGATGGCCATGGAGGTGGAATAATGAGAATTAGGCTAAAGTAAATCTAGTTTAATTAATTTAAAAACACTTAATAAAAGAAGCAATAAAACTTAAGCTCTCTAGAAGACTATTGGACAGTCTCCCAAGGGGTCCAATTGAGCATTCAACAGGCCAATGGCTTGCCTGATTCCTACTGACCAAGAGACAGAGGGGTCCAATGAGACTTTAGTTGCATTTATTAATTACCTAAAGCTCTCACAAAAGGGAAAATGGGGACACATGTCAGAAGGCTATCACTTATGCTTCTTAAATCTCATTGGCTAAGCCTGGCATAGACTAGTGGGGTATCAGAATGAGCAAATAGCAAGAGGGGTCGACCAAGCAAGAGAGGGGGATGATTTTCTCAAGGCATTATCCACACACACTCACAAAAACTCATGTGTGAAGCAGAAGACTCTCTCTCTCCTTCTCAAGATTCAATGGAAAGCTTATCACCTACTCCAAGCTTGTGAGAAGGGAGGCCTACACCAAGAACTCTTGGCTTTGTGATGAAAATACAAACAAGAGACAAGATTCAATGCATGATCATCTCCTCTACCATACTAATTACTAGGCTAAGCTATGCTAATATGAGTGATTCTGTGAGGAGATGTACATCTTTCTCGTAAGACTACTCCTTCTTCCTCTCAATCTTCTCTCATACCCTGCTAGCTCTCTCCATCTTCGAAGGTGTGTGAGGTCTTGGGTCTGAGACCATGAGGGAATTGATGTTGTGTTTAATAAGTGTTTTGCTTAGTGCTTGAAGTTTCCATCTTCATTGCACTAGTTAGTATTGAAGGAACACAAGAAATTGTATTGTAAAATGCCTCTCTTGATGGGAGAACCATAATACAAAACCTTTTGGAGGGGGGACCGGCTCCATGTAAATCTGGTCCTCAACTATTTTCAATAGCTTAATTTCTCTCTCTTTTGAGGTATTGTTCATGCTATCTAACTAGGTGTTATACAACTGTAACCGATCACTTTTCACCAAAAATGGTTTTTCGGGGTACATGGATCACGATCCATGTTCCTCCACAGAACCTTGCCAAACTTTCCAGATTGATTCTAGAGAGTATGTTGATGCCCTTGATCCACAAATTTCTCAATTTGGATCACTTTTGAGGTCTCTAACCTTCAAATTTTCAGAATTTCAGAGTCATGGTCATTTCGGCCAAAATATGGTTTTCACCCTTTTTTTTCTTCAATATTTTAGCCCAAATTTGATGGTAGTAGTTTCTACTTACCCTACTTCTAAGTACTGAAATGAAACATGAAACAAAAACAAACAAAACGGTACAAAATAAAGTCATAATGAAAAATGGAACAGCACTCTGAAATTAATGAAAAAATCGAAGAATGAAATGCTTTTGGCTATCTCACTCACAACCCTCTTTACTTCTCAAGAAGAGATCTAGCAAGTCCTTGACTTCTAGACTCTATCAAGCACTAAACCTCGTGTCTAGCTGCTTCACTGCTAAGGTGTAAATGGAATGGAGAGACAAATCTTAGAAAAAGAACGCTCTAAATATGCACTAGGTCACTCACCATCTAAGGATCATATCCCCGACAGCGGCGCCAATGTTAGTGGGTCACTGCGACGGACGTCTGTAGCATAGCTTTCTGGCACTAACATAATGTCAATACTCCAGGAAAGTGACTCGGATGGGGCACGGAGACTCTATGAGATCTTCAACCTCACGAAGTGAACCTTAACAAGCAAACACACTAGCTCAACAAGAAAACCAACAATCAATGATGAGGGAAATCTGCCTATGTTCTTTCTCACAGCTCTAGGTCATCATGTCATTTTGGCACTCGAACAGGCTCGAAATGCAACAAAACTTTAGGAGGAGGTCTAGGACACCTAGGGGCACTATCCTAGCAAGTCTAGTGGCAATCCAACAAGGTACCAAAATCACAATCCATCATGAAAAAGGTCCTAAAAACTACAACAGAACATGCCAAAAATGTTGTCCTATGGTCTAAGAACACTCTCCTATGGCAAAACGACTATAAAAAACAATTTAAGCACTCAAATCTGCAATTACAGCTCACAAACACGTAGTCGTGAACCACAACAAAACTGACAATGCTTACACTAGAATGAAAGAGCAAAGAAATAGGAACACAATGCAAGTTTCGGATTTGAAAATGGATTACCCAATCATTAGTTGCGCCGATTACAGAGTTGAAGCAGCTCGTAGCTTGAGCATACGTTTTT
The DNA here is from genome assembly GCF_014529385.1 of Adiantum capillus-veneris. Classification (NCBI taxonomy): domain Eukaryota; kingdom Viridiplantae; phylum Streptophyta; class Polypodiopsida; order Polypodiales; family Pteridaceae; genus Adiantum; species Adiantum capillus-veneris. The sequence continues at coordinate 17,708,661 of NC_140945.1, read as the reverse complement.
TGAGCTCCCTCTTCTTCTAAAGATAAGCCTCCTTTCACATTAAGGTTATTGAACTTTATACCTAGGGCATAAAAGAAAGCATAAGATCTCATTTCCACCAGGGTGCTTGCCATCAGTTGATGGTGAGTGTTAGCAATTCGGTTAATACTTTGACTAGACTTGTAGAGCTCTGTTTGCTCACAATTTTGATTCGGGCTCATTTTGGCCTCCATTTCCACTACAAGCAATACTGTGTAGGCAATTTATTCCTTTTGCATCTGGTACTTTGTGCCATGGGTTGTATAAGCTTACTCTGAATGATGATTGTGGGTAGAACTTTGCAAATGCAATTTTGGATTCAAAGGCTATTTCATATGCAAAACTCTGGCATGCATGTTTTGGGCATCTCAATTTTTCCAATTTGCTGCATTTGAAGAAATCTGATATGGTTTCTTCTTTTTCACCTCTAAAGCACCTTCTAAGCATGTTTGTGAAGGTTGTATTTTGGGTAAGATGCAACATTCAAAGTTTCCAAATGATAGTTCAGTAAGAACTACATAGAGGTTGCAACTTGTACATATTGATGTTTATGGGCCTATGCAAACTCCATCCTTAGGCAATAACCTATACTTTAAGACTACCATTGATGATTACGCCAAGCATGCATGGGTGTATCCCCTTTAAAGATAATTCCAAAGTGTTCATGTGCTTCAAGAAATTTTTGGCTATGGCTAAAAATGCCTCTAAATGTAGTATGGACACCCTCTGTTCGAATCGAGAGGGGAGTATATGTTTCATGAATTTAATGCATTTCTACCTAATTGTGGGATAAAACACCAATGTACAATGTCATATACACCGCAGCAAAATGGTTTTTTTGAAAGAAAAAATAGATTGCTTATGTAGATGGCATGATGTAACGTCAAGAGTCAAGTTGTGCCACATTCATGTTGGCTTGAGTCTATCATGTATGCTATTTATATACTTAACAGGTGTCGTGTTAAAGCCTTGCAATCTATGACTCCTTATGAAGCATGGTATGATCAAAATATATCTATCAATCACACACACATTTTTGGTTGTTTCTCTTACAAACACAACACAAAAAATTGGACGATAAGGCAATTAAATGCATTTTTGTTGGTTACATTACTGAAAGCAAAGTTTATAGGTTATACCATCCGCAAAAAAAATGTATCTTGGTTGCATAAGATGTTGTGTTTGTGGAAGATTCTGTTCAGAGATAGAATCTTCCACAAACACAACATCTTATGCAACCAAGATACATTTTGTATCTTGGTACTGAGTTTATGTGAGGAAGAACCTCTTTCTTTTGATGAAGCATAGAATTCAAAAAACTAGATGGTTTCCAATAATTAAAATATGATGCACTTATAAAAATGACACATGGAATTTATGTTATTTGCCTCCTCACAAAAATACCATTGCTACAAAGTGGATTTACAAGTTGAAATGCAAGCCGGATGGTGAGATTGATCGCTACAAGGCCATACTTTCTACAAAAGGTTATGCACAATGAAAAGGGATTGATTATGAAGATACTTTTCCTTCCACTTTTCGTATGACTGTGTTCATTTTCAACATGCAACATCAATCAGACATTGTTACTGCTTTCTTGAATGATGATATATTTGAGGAAGTTTATGTAATTCAGTCTTGTGGTTTTGTCAAGAAAGGATAAGAAAATAAAGTGTTCAAATGTAAAAAATCTTTGTATAGGCTAAAGAAATATCTTCATGAGAAAGCTAAAACTCATTTGGTTAAACAAGTCTTTGGTAACATTCCAAGTGGAAGCACTTTGTATGTCAAGCGTGAGGGTGATGTGTTTCTTGTTGTCGTTCTATAGGTAGGTGATTTGATGGTTATTTGTCTGAATGAGACACACATTGCTACGTTCAAGGTTGATTTGAATGCTACTTTAAAGATGAAAGACTTGAGGATTTTGCATCATTATTTGGGTATACAATTTAAGCAATGTGATGGAGGTATTGCCTTGTGTCAAACAAGCTACATAGAGACATTTCTATGTAAGTTTGGTCACTAAGGTTGCAAATCTATTGCTACTCTAATGGAAACATGTTTGAGATTAAATCTCAATAATGTTAGTGGTCTTGTTGATGTCACTCTTTAACAAACTGCTATTAGATGCCTTATTTATATGCATGCAATACAAGGCCAGATCTCCAATTTTCAATCTCACAGGTCAGTAGATTTATTTATAGCCCAAGGTCTAAGGATTGGCATGCTGTTAAGTTTGAGTGGCACTTTACATTTTGGGTTGTTTTATCCCAAGGAAGGATCATTGTTGCCAGATTTATGCTTTTTTAGACTCAAATTGGACTGGTTGTTATGACATGAAAATGTCCACAAGTGATTTAGGATTTTTTGAATGGTTGATAGGTTATGCATATCATTGTTGAGAAAGAAGCAACCTACTATGGTTATCTCCAATTGTGAATTTGAGTACATGGTAGTATCCACAGCTACAATTGAGTGTGTATGACTCAGATGCCTTATGGCTGATTTGGATGTTAGACAGGACACTACGAACATCATCTTCAGTGACAATCGGAGCGCATTGGAAATTGTCAGAAACCCAGTCGTTCATGCTTGTATAAAGCACATTGAGGTGTGTTATCACTATGTTTGAGAGAGATTCTCTGCAGGAGAGTTAGCTTGGCTTATGTGCCGACTACTCAAACTTGTAGATCTGTTCACAAAGGAATTGCGTCATGAGAAGTTTGAATCTTTCTGCGAAGCTTTGGGCTTGCTCCCCTTCTTGGATTGATCATGGCCTTAGAACATGGCACTTCCCTATACACTACGTGCTATCTTTTCTTCACTGCATCACTCCCATGGGGGATTTGTTACCATATATGTGGTAGTGATAAGTGTGGACACACTTAGGTACCCAGGGGGTATTGTTACCATATATGTGGTGGTGATGTGTGTGGACACACTTAGGACTACCAAGACATTTCTCGCTAGGCTAGGAGGTTTTTCCCCCGGTGCGTTGTAATGTGGGGGGTGAAATGGTCCCTTTAGGTCAAAACATGGATGATTATCATGTGAACCCCATCTAAGACATTGTATGGATGAACAATGAAAGCCTATCCACTTTGAAGATAAGGTGGACATTGCACCAAGTGAGACAAGATTTATGCAATAAAGAGATAAATTTTCTTGTAGCTTTTCTATTTCAAATAGAGGGAGAGAAGGTGTGTAAATAATGAGATACTTTTTTTGCCATTATTTTCTTCTGTGAGTCATGGTTTTACTTTCCCTTTTTTATTATATAGCTTGAAAGTTTTGAGAAGGATTGAAAATAAATATCTATGCCAAAAATTGCCAAAAGGTATTGTGCATACCAAGCTAAAATCTACTCCCTAGTTAGAGCCCTACTCTATTGTTGCCAATATTGATGACGGTTTGTATTAATTGTTGCCTACAACCGTCATTTTTTACAAAATATTTTCATATCAATGAGAATTAGCTTTTTGGTGCAAATGTCTCATCTTTCTGGTTCAATCCAAGAATTGTAAGGCTTCTATGTGTTCTTGTTCATTGGTTTGGAAGGTATCCTCTTTTGTAACCATCTACTTGGCTTTGAGTTTCCTCTGTGCAGCTTGTAGATCCTAATGGAGTTTTGCTATTTGTTTTTGATACTACTTCTCCTTATGCATGAAGCATATAGAAAGTTATGTCTTTTGTATCTGCTCCAATTTTAGCTTTTTTATCAGATCCTTTCTTCCATTTTCCATAGCTTGGTAGTCTACATGTGATCCTTGAAGGCCCTTTTGGTTGTTCAGTCTGGCTTCAACTTGAGCTACTTGAATGTTTGCTACATCCAATTTCATTTGTAGCATGGGAATTTTAATCCACGATACTTGTTTTTAGCTCATGAATCTTCTTTTCCTGGTCCTTTGCTTATAAAGGAAATCTTTTCCAACATCTGTTGGCGTTTGACAGCGTGTAAACTCAGTAATTTTTCATGAAATTGTTCATGTAGGATATTAAATGCATCTAGAAAAGCATCTACCACTTCTATTTGATTTTCTAACATGTGGTGGTTGCCTTCAAACTCTTTGATCTTGTTTTGTTGTGTGTATACTTCTTGCTTAATTTTTTTGATGATGTCATTGGCAAACTGAGTGTAATCTTCTATCTCCTTCATCTTAGCTACCTAGGAGGTGTTGACTCCTAATTTCTCTACCTTGTCCTCCTCTTTGGTGTCATACTTTGGTTCTTCTTTTGAGTCCTCTTGCTGCTCCTTTTTTGTCTCTTCTTTAACTTGTTCTTGATCCATATTTGTTGTATGATATTTTATATCCTCTTTTGCTTGACCTTCACTTTGTTCTTTGATTTGTGCACTCTCTAGAACATCTAGTGTAGTAGTGGGAAGCTCTTGAAATACTTCCTCTTGCATATTTTCCTCATAAGACCTTAAAAGTGGCTATCATCAAATAAGGATAGTGGATGAAGATATCCTAAAGATCACGTTTTGTACAACATTTTGTATTTATGAATATCTAGTCATGCCTTTTGGCTTGACTAATGCAGCAACCACGTTCAATTGTCTAATGGAGAAAATATTTAGACCCTACTGCAAATTCACTAGAGTGTTCTTTGATGATATCATCATCTACTCCAAGTCATTGAAGGAACACAAGAAAAATCTTCAAATGATTTTTCAAGCATTGAGGGAGAACAAGCTTTTTCTCAACCAAAAGAAAAGCAAATTTTCCTTCAAAAGATTCAATACTTAGGTCATATTATCTCTCAAGATGGTATCCGTATGGATCCATCAAAGTTAGAGGTAATAAAACCATGGCCTAATCCAAGAAATCTACATGAGCTAAGAAGCTTTACTGATATGTGTGCATACTATAGGCACTTCATAGCAAATTTTTCTTATATAGCAGGACCACTACATGAATTAACACAAAGAAGAACGTTAAGTATTCATGGACCGCTAAGGAGAAAAATTCTTTTGACAAGCTCAAAGAGAAGGTTACCTCCCAACCAGTCCTCATGCTTCCGGATCTCAAAGCTATTTGAGGTCCAATCCGATGCTTGTGATGATTGCCTTGGAGAAATTTTTCTTCAAGAAGGGCATGCCATAGCATATGAGAGATGAAGGCTCAATATGGATGAACGGGTCTTAAGCATATATAAGAAAGAGATTTTCGCTATTCTACATGCCCTAGACATGTGGAAGGACTATCTACTAGGGACTCCATTTATTTTACAAACAGACCACCAAAGTCTCGAGTACTTCATGACACAAACAAATCTTTTTGACAAATAGATGAGGTGGGAAAATTTTCTTTCTCAATTTAATTTTCATATTGCTCACATTGCTAGTAGACACAATCAAGTGGCCGATGCACTTTCACGATGACCAAAAGTTAATGCGTTGTCTATAGAAACTCATAGTGATCTATCTTCCATGATACATGAGTATGCTATTGAGCCTAACTTTAGAGACATAATGCCAGTCCTTGATTTGGGAAAGAAAGAGGAACCAATTACCTTGCAGAATGGTTATCTTGTCTACGGAAATAGGCTATGTGTTACCCACTCCCTTCATGAGAAAGTCATGTATGAATCCCATGCTCCTCCTTATGCGGGGCATAGAGACATTCATCCTACTCTCTGAGGAGTAGGAACATACCTCTATTGCCCTACCATGAAAGTGGACATACAAGAGTATGTTTAAGGATGTGTAGTATGCCAAAAGACCAAGTATGATAGAGGGAAGTAACCTAGATTACTCCAGTCATTGCCTATCGCAAATTCACCATGGAGAGTATATCCATGGATTTCATCTTTGGATTACCCAAGTATATCCATGGGAATACAAGAATATGGGCAATAGTCCATAGGTTTAGCAAGCAAGCACACATTATTCCCATCAAAAAGACTATAAAGGCACACCAACTGGCAACTCTCTTCATATCTCAGATTTTCAAACACCATGGATTGCCAACATCCATCGTGTCAAATAGAGAACCTAGAATGACCATTAAATTTTGGAAAGGTCTCTTTGAAAATATAGATACAAGATTGAATTTATATTTGGTGTATTGCCCACAAACGGATGGCCAAAGTGGGATAGCTAATCTTACGATATTTGATCTACTAAAGACTTATGTTACAAAAGTAAATCAACACTCACAATGGAAAAATTACTTACCTCTTGTAGAGTATTCATACAATAATATTATCCATACTTCTACGAGAGAATCACCTTTCAAAAACCTAAAAGTCCCTTGCGACTTAAGGTACATGGGAAGATATTTGTTGCCGATGAGTATAGCCGTGACCTACAATAATATTTTAAAAAGATTAAGGAGGCTATATCCATCTCTCAACAAAGGCAAAAAGCTGATGTTGATAAGCACAAAAGGACCTTAACATTCAAAGAAAATGATTGCATCTTACTTAAGTTTCCCAAGGCTCGAGCGACTGAGACAAATGACTGCAATGAGATGGATAGTCAACTCAAGTTGCCCAATAATTGGCTTATACACAATGTTTTTCATGTGAGCCTACTTAAGCCCTACAAAAGAGATCCACCAAGTGAACCAATTATTGAAGAACCTCCCAAAATTGAAGACCAAGAAGAGGTGCTACAACCCAAAGCTATCCTTCGGCATGAAGACAAGGTACTACGACATGGTAAGATCATCCGATGGTATCTTATTAAGTTCAAAAATTATCCTTTTGAAGATGCTAGATGGATGCAAGGAATAAAACTTAAGGATAGTATGAACCTTGTCAATTCTTACAATGCTACATTAGAGTAAGAAAATGTACAAATTTATTTTAAATGACCAATGTTTTTGTCTTATAATACTAGTTCTCTTTTTATTGTGCACAAATTAAAATAGTATGCATGCTTAGAATCATGTTTGTGATGACAATGTCTCTCAAACACCAAGTAGAATTTGACAATGTCTCTCAAACACCAAGTAGAATTTGACACTCTACTTGCGAGAATGAAATGGATTAAAGAGCAGACATGATTTAAGTAGCTATGTATCCCAAGCACCAAATGGATTAGTCATCCATGTTGGAAAGATGTTGTAGGGTAAAAAGGGATCATCTACCCGTTCAGCAAGATTGACCAATGACTAAGGCTTTATCTCTTCTACCTCATAGTTGAGGACGACTATGATTTCAAGAGAGAGTTAATGTCATAAAAATATAATATCTAACCAACCCAAATGATTTTCTCGTATTAAACTGATAATAATGTGTGAGAATAAATGAGTTCAAGATTTAGAATATAGACATGTGCTTATAGATCTATCTCAACACGGGGCCGATGGTAAAGAGGTCCAAATGAGAGATGGTCTGTCAAAGAGCAAGGCTAACTAATGGAGCCACACACACACACACACACACACACACACACACACACACAAGATAAGCCAAGACTCAAGAGACAGCAAACATGTCAAGCCCCTCCCTCATGGTGTCCATATAAAAGCCTATTGGTTGGCCTTCCAAGGGGTCCAATGATAAATTAGTTAATTTAATTAATTGTTTTAGCATTTGTCTAGTCCTCTCTCTCAAAGGGAAAAAGGAGACACTTGTCCCAAGAGTACCCTTGTTTCTTGATATGATTCTTTTATGTGATTGGCTAGTCCTAGGAGGTCCAATGAGCTTCAAGAATGAGCTACAAGGGGAGTTCTACCAAAGAAAGAAGGGGGGCTGCTTGGGGGGTATAATCTCAATCAAACACTCTCATTGTGTGAAGTGCAAAGGGAAAGAGTTCCATATCCTTCTCCAAGCTAGTAGAGAATTTGATATCCTACACCAACACTCTTGGCTATGGAATGCAAATCCAACCAAGAGACATGCTTCAATGCTTAAGCTTTCCATGTTCTCCATCTTTATAACTATGCTATTATGTATGCTAGCAAGAAGAGTGATGATAAGTAAGAAACTATTTCTTTCTCCTATGTAATGTTTCTTCTTCCTCTTCCCTACCCTCATTCCCCGCTATCTCTCTCCAGCTTCGAAGGTGTTTGAGGCCTTGGGATAGTTAATTCTTTTTGCAAAGTTTATGTTATGATCATGATTCATGAATCTTTTCATCTTCATTGCATCACCTAGGTCACAAGGAACACAAAGATTGTGTTGTACCAAGTCTCTCTTGATGGGAGAAACTATAATACAAATTCCTATTGGAGGGGGGGCGGCTCCACATAAATCTGGTCCTCAAATGTTTTCAAGTTCTCTAAACTCTCTCTCTTGCAAAAGTATTGTTCGTGCCAAGCTAACTAAGTACTATGTTTATGTTGCTATCATCAATTAGGTTCACCCTCTATGCTCTCAAAGTAATCTCACAAAAGTGATTTCTGTAATTTTCCTAATTTCACTACTCTCAAAGTTCATAGGCCATTTTCATTACAAAACATAACAATTTACACATTCTCATTAAATTAACACATAGTCAATGTAAATTTAAATGTAGTAACTATAGTAAATTGAACATAGTAACTAGATCAACTTATATTTTTGATCTAGCTAATCAGTTGTGAACATTGTCGAGTCAAAAACCCCTTACTTGCCACTAGTAACGAAGAAGTACATACTAAAGGTGATTAGTTGATATAAATATGGAAACCTTGCCAATTTTAGACAATAAATTTATTACTATTTCATAAGGAGAACACCCCCCTTCCATGTCTTAAGTCTCTACAGAGGTCTCATCTGACCTAGTCCTTAACACATGAGAACTATAACAACAATTATTTATATGAAAGTCATGGCCTGATTTAAAATTCCCTTGTTTTTTTTATATTTAATTTAATTACCATTCATTCATTTATTGCAATCATTCAAGTAGTTTTTTTTAAAAGACAATTTTGTCTTGCTTTTTTGAAAAAAAATCCATGTTGGACTTGTAAATTTTTTATAAAACAATTCATGCAAACATGCATTCCACACTCATTGCTACGTCGAGCAGGAATATCCTTTTACATTACATTTACCATCCCATATAAGACTTGGATGCGGCTCGTGTCTTTGACACTAGAGACATAGTGGACCCACCCACATACCAAACTTATATGGAGATAGCCACACAACATATAAATTCCCTCCCCAGGATCATCATATGTGTAAAACATTCTATCATACCTCTAATAAGGTATACTCAAGGGACAAACCCAGCCATATAGATTGATTACACTTCCAAAATATGCTAAATAAGTATTAAGACCATAAATATATCAAACTAAAAATCAGTTTAGTTGTAATACCTATATTAATTAACCATCTCTACTATCCTTTTTAGGTACTAATGAACTAAGTTAGGAACTCTTAACTAATAAGTCTAACAAAAGAATAGTAATTCAACTATATAGACTACTAAGCTAACAATTCAAAATACTACAGAAGGTAACACTTTAATTTTCATTGACTTTACATTATCTCAGACATTATTTTTAACAACCAACAACAAGACTGGAATTGTAAAGGAAACACCTGTTCTATTGTCTTCATATCCTTGCCAGCCATAGGCCCAGCTATAGCTTTTCTCACATCCAGTCAACTTTTGTTATCAAATCCACTTCTGTTGTCTACATGTTTAGCTTACTTTGCAAAACTCAAATTAAACAAACACTACAGAGAAGATGTAGGATATCTACTCTTAATTTTTATGGTTTTTAATTTTTGTTTTGTTTTTGGTTTTGGTGGTTTTTTTTGTGTATCTAATAAAATGAAGAATCAAACATAAAAGAAAATATCTCTTTTTGGATTTTGTTGGTTTATTTTTTTATTTTGTTGGATTTTTGTGATTTTATGATGTTTTTTTTTTCACTTGTGTATGCAAGTCTAGGTTTGTTCAAAGCACATCTCCCCCTCAACGTCATCACCTAAGTCTCCACAATCATATAATGGAATAATGCAGGTGCATTGGCTACACCAAAAGGTACTACACGTTGGACTATGGCTTCCATACATGTTGTAGTTGCCTACTCTTAGTCATAGCTTCAGAATCCTACTCGTAGAACATGTCCTAGTTAAAGGCATCTATACAATGTCCAAAAATCTACTTTTACTAAGAAGCTACAGCTCCCTACATGCATGTCATTCCCTATACACTATGCATTCATGTTTCTCCTATTGTGCTATAGATTCCAAGCATAAATAAATGATACAGACACCTACTCTCTAGTAAAAAGTTGTAGTGTTCTATGTGTACAATGCCCTATCCCACTATGAAATTTTTAACAGAAAATATTCTTCTTTGCCACAACCAAAATCTATATGTGAATGAGGTAACAACAAGTGGCATAACTCACTAGGTACGCTGATTAATATTTTTCTATTGTATAATTCTCATTCACCTCATCTGGATTCATCTCACAATTTCCAAAACATATAATTCATCCCAAAGATATTTATCATTCATCAGTTTTAAACTCAACATCACAGTCTATACACTACAAGAGGTACTTCACATTAGCGAGCTCGCAGTGCGATGCTCAAAAGTGAAAATCGATGGCGTCGCAAACAACATCGCTATTTTATTTGTTACATAGCGAAGCCTATAGGGACGCCAACAGGGGTAAAAAATAAACCGAGAGTGCCCGAAAGCTCAGATCTCATATCTGAGTTTTTGGCGCTCAAGAAAAGAGGTAACCCACGCTCTCCCTCTCTCTCTCTTCCCCCCCCCCCCCCCCCCCCCCCCCCCCACACACACACACACACACACACACATACATATACATACATACACGAGGAGAGGAAGGAGAGCCAGGTATTCTCCTTCCCTCTCCTCTCTCTCATGTTCCCTTCCCCGTTTTCTCTCTCTCTCCCTTTCTTTCAAAAACACAATATGTGTGTGTGTGTGTGTGTGTGTGTGTGTGTGTGTGTGTGAGAGAGAGAGAGAGAGAGAGAGAGAGAGAGAGAGAGAGAGAGAACATGCATAAAAAAAAAACACATACACACACATGCATGAACAAAGAATGCATGCACACATACATTGAGAGAGGAAAAGAGAGAGAGAGAGAGAGAGAGAGAGAGAGAGAGAGAGAGAGAGAGAGAGAGAGAGAGAGAGAGAGGAGAAAACAAAGAGAAAGAGAAAGAGGGAGAAAGAGAGAGAATAAAGAACCAAAGAGAGAGAAGGGGGGGAGAAGATGAAAGAGAGAGGTAAGGGGAGAAAACAAAGAGAGAGAGATTAGGTTAAGATTTAAATTAGACTAGGTTAGATTACATTTAGATTTATGTTTATGTTGATTTTAAAATTAGGCTAGATTTAGATTTACGTTAGATTAAGTTTAGGTTAGATTTGAAATTAGGACAGTATTAAAGATTAGCTAGCTATGTTAAATTACATTTAGGTTTAGGATTTAAGATTGGATTAGATTTAGGTTTATGGTGAGTTTGATATTAGGCTAGATTTAGATTTAAGATTAAGACAAGATTTAAGATTACCTAAATTAAATTTAGATTTAAGTTAGATTACATTTAGGTTTAGGTTAGATTTTAGATTAGATTAGATTTAGGTTTATTTTGAGTTTAAGATTAGATTAGATCTAGATTTATGTCTGATTTAAGATTAGATTCGATTCAGGTTAGATTTTAATGCATGTCAATGAAGGCGTGCTTTGCCCAAAGAGCAAACACTAGTTACACAACAATATGTATATTCCCATCAGAATCTAACACCTATTAACTCACACACTAACCATATTCAATTAGCCACGAATCACCACATGTTGAATTAGGTTAGATTTAAGATTAGATTTTGGATTGAGTTCTTATATTAGAGTCTACCTTCGGGATTACAATTAAAAAATTAGAGCTAGACAAATGGTGATCCCTCTCTTCCTCTCTACGAAAGCGACCTTAAGTTGGAAAGCATTCAACAACATGATACTCAGATTGGAGACCAACATGTAATGTGCTAAGTAATCCCTCGAACAAAAATCTATTGTGAAGAGATGTTAAGATGTTGTGAAATGCTATAGCTAGACAAGAGGCAAAGGGGTTTTGTCCACTACATGCACTATCATGTAGACGTTAGTGTGTGGATTTCTCGTACCCACAAATATAGGCATTGACCAATAAAGCCATGATTACAACCCGGTGGTTTTGATCTCCGTGCACCTCTAGACCGAGGTGTTTGGGGATTGGACATGACTAGAGAATGTGAGGTAGTTTACAATGTGCATTATGAACAAAGAGAGAGAGAGAGAGAGAGAGAGAGAGAGAGAGAGAGAGAGAGAGAGAGAGAGAGAGAGAGAGAGAGAGAGATAAAAGACGGAGGATGCCAATAGACGATTAAATTTATGTCCAGGTTCTAAGGTTTTTACCTTCATTATGAGTAGTGACAAGGATGTGGCACCGTCCAACCGAAACACCTATCTCTCAGCAAGGATCTTATGTCCTTTTAATCAATGCAATCATGCTGTGTGACGGACAAGACACGTTTCTTTGCAGCATGTTCGTGAATTTGGCGAGTTTGATCCATCTATTATAGATCGAGTTGTTGCCAATTATAACTCATCGGACTCTGACGCTGGCCAACAGGCAGCAATCTTGCAACCCAATAGACGTGTTCGCAGGCGCTTTGGTCAAGTAGCATACATGAGGCCACAAGATGTAGCCTTTGACAGCTCAGAGGATGATCATGCAGACCACATTTCCAACGAGGCAATGTTTGAGCCCGAGATCGATGAAATGATCGAGACGATCATGGATTCAAAAAGACTTATCTATGATGTTATGAAAAGTGAAGTCCATACGCCATTGTATGATGGAGCACGTGTGTCTAGATTAAAGGCTCTCCTAGTTCTTCTCAACATGCAGGCAAAGTTTGGATGGAGTGACACTAGTGTCACAGTGCTTTTTAGGTGATCTATTACAATGTGTTTACTTTAATACAAAACTCTATATGTATATTGATCTGATAGATTACTTACACAAGTGTATCGCATTTTTTTTGTTGTGTAGATTGCTCAAAGAACACATACTGCCAGCTGATAATGTGATGCCAGATTCCAGAGAGAAAGCAAGAAAGATCTTGCAAAAGTTGGGTATGGATTAAAATTTGATTCACGCTTGTCCTAACGACTGCAGTCTTTTCAGAGGGAAATACATAGACATGGAGAAGTGTCTGAAATGTGATTCCGAGAGATATCGAGTAGATCTCCATGGAACAAAAATTCCACAAAAGGTTTTGCGACATTTTCCTCTGCTTCCTCGCATCAAGCATTTCTTTGAATGTAAGTCTGTGGCCACCCTAGCATCATGGCATGAGGAGAATAAATCTTTGGATGGTGTGCTACGGATTCCTGAAGATTGTGCAGTCTAGAAACATATAGACGAAACATGACCAGATTTTTCCAGGGAAGCTTGAAATTTGCACCTAGGCCTGGCTATGGATGGTGTAAATCCATTTGGTTAAAGATCAACATCTTACAGTGTATGGCCCGTTGTCATTGTCAACTACAACATTCCCCCGTGGTTGACTACCAAGAAGGGGCACATGTGGCTAAGCTTGATTGTGACGGGGCGGTATAAAGTGAAGAATATGGATGTGTATATTCATCCACTATTGGAAGATCTACAACAATTGTGGATTTGCATAGAAGTGCTGGATATGAGCTGACACAAAGATCGACAGAATGCTTTGATCAGAGGCATTCTAATGTGGACCATGAATGACTATCCCGGACTAACAAAATGCTCAGGTGATTTACATCAAACTCAAACACTGTAAATCTTGGTTTTTCTCAAGATTATGTATTGTCATTTGTATACATGCAAGGCTTCAAACAAGCGGATACCAAGCATGTGCCACATGTGGACCTAGACCGAACGCACGTCGGGTGCCCTCATTGAAGAAGCAAACTTATGAAGTTCATCAAGCGTAACTTCCAGAGAATCATGTGTTATGCAATGGATTTTTGGGAAGAGAGCTATCGAGGATGTCTGACAAGCATGGTTAGAGCAGAAGGAGATGTGTGATGACGGTTTGCCCCTAGGGATGTAGTGACTCTCTCTATGGTATGAGTTACCATATTGACCCTGACTCATGATCAATCACTTGCTCGATCCAATGCACATATTCAAGAATGTAGGTAATCTGCTATGGGACCATCTGACCGGTAAGAAAGATACTTTGGGAGCCAGGGTTGACCTAAGAAATATGAATCGTATGGAGTAATATTGGGCCACAGACAGCATCTGATGGATCGATAAAAATCCCTAAAGCACCATGGATTTTCACAAGAGCTCAAGAATGAAAAGTAAAAGAGACCATTTGATCTGTGTGGACCCCCACTGGCGTAATGCACTTGCTTCGAACGTGTTTCACTAAAGAAGGAAAGCTTACCGGCTTGAAGTCATAGGACTGGCATAAAATGTGTCAGGTATGTTTGAAGTGGAATATATCATAGTGAGAATTGTGTAGCAAAATCGTGTGTGGACTTTAATATCATTGCTAGATGTGTTTTGCAATTTATTTTATCTGTAGCCATTCAGGGATGTTTGTCTCCTGACGTCCGTAACACAATCTACAAACTTGCGAAGTTGGTGCAATGGATCTCACAAAAGGAGATCGATGTAGACTCCATACCATTTGCCAAAATAAATGCTGCGGAGGTTGTGTGCATGTTTGCAAAACACTTTCCTACTACCATGCTAACCATTGAGGTGCATCTTCTTGTTCACATAGTTGATGAGGTGGAAATAGTTGGCATAGTACATTCTAGATGGATGTTCTTTTTAGAACATCTCACAAAAACTCTTAAGGGATATGTGCGTCGGAAGGCACCTTCGAAGCGTAACGTGGCAGAAGGTTAGCTGGTATCAGAGTCCCTAGTTTATTTTTGAGAGTGGCTATACGGATTTGATAAAGCCGGGGACACGCTATGGAGAACCATAGATGATGAGCGCATATCTGGGATTGTCATGTGCAATCACGGTGTTGAGAAGAAGATGACCAAAGATCTAGAGGCTAAAATCAATCGATTTTGCATGCTTCACAATCCAGTGATGCAAAAATGGATTTCACAATACGAGGATGCAAAGAAAGAGAGACAAAGGGAGATGGGGAAGACAACCACTAATGCATTATCCAACAGGTCTGGAGAGCCTACCACCATTCATGAGCTTAAGATGGTTGCACAACCAATTGAAAAGCGCACAACAATGCGGTGAAGAAGTGAGTGAGGAGA
Organism: Adiantum capillus-veneris; assembly: GCF_014529385.1. Taxonomy (NCBI): domain Eukaryota; kingdom Viridiplantae; phylum Streptophyta; class Polypodiopsida; order Polypodiales; family Pteridaceae; genus Adiantum; species Adiantum capillus-veneris. Next base: position 17,693,455 of record NC_140945.1, on the reverse strand, counting down.
AGTGGGATTACTCTCGGGGTTGCTCGACCAAGGTAAGTTTGCAATGTATGACTAGTGACTTTCTAGATGTTTGAACGGCCACTAATAATCTTTGTTGGTTGTAGTATAAGTCATACACAATAGCATGGTGTAAAGGTCAACATTTTAGAGTGGAACGAATCGGCAAAAAGCATTTTACTCAAGATTATGGAATCATGGCAAAATTTGAACAGTCTAGTCAATGACGGTCCTCTGATACAGATCCTATGGTGGCTGAACTCACTTACTTCGGCACGCTTCAAGAGATTTTGAGGATAGATTATAGAGGATTTTTTGTCGACTTGTTCGATGTGCAATGGTTCAAGATAAACATGGAGGGTTGCAACGCTACCGTGCGTAGAGGAGAGTCTGGTTTCCTTAAAGTGGATTCAACTAAAAAATGGACCGACCTAAGAGACACTTTCATACTACCCGAGCATTGTGAACAAGTAAGTTAACTTGGTGCTTGGAAGCTATCCAATTTTAGAAGGTATGTGCTTGGAAGCTCTCATGTAAGTTATGTGGCTCTCGTAGGTGATATTTCATCCTACAAAGTCTGCATCAAACTAGTGGTACGTCATAGAGGTAGCCCCTCGTAGTGCACGGACGTATGAGGGCTACCATGTGCCAATCACAGCGGCATCAATGGAGGAGATTGGAGAAGATGCTCAGTCAGAAGTTACTGAGGTGGTGCTAGACGATCATCAAGCTACTACTCTCTTTGGGGTCCATGCAGAGGATCTACAAAATGAAACGGAGGACATCTGCCTAAACGGAGAGCTCTATATAGATATAGGGAGTTATGTTGACCTATGCGAGGATGAGAGAGAGACCTCTTAAAGCCATAAACATTGTATTTGAACAATTTCTCTCCATTTTATAATATATATTGTTCACGTGGCTATACTTGAGAAATTTAAATGTGTTTAATCATCATTGCGTTCACTCCAGTTACATATGCTCCAGGTATGTTCTCACAAGCAGGGACACTTCTCGTCGACAAGCACTGCACTCTGAGTGCGATGGAGAATAAGGCTGCAATCGCAAAGGAGGTGATCCGTATTTTCTCATAGATGCTTCTTGTTCCTCCAGTAGATCTAGTTGATCGGAAGAAAGAGATGCTAAGAAGCACTACTATTGCTTCTTAGCGTCTCTTTCACCTGGTCAATAAGACCTAGTGGAGGGGCAAGCAACATCTATGAGTAGAGACGGATCGCCTCCTTCGCGATTGAGCCGCAGTCTCCATCGCACTTGCAGCGTAGTGCTTTTACAAGATACGTAGAATGCATACGGGAGACAAATTCACAAGAAATTCACAGGAATATCTCTACACAGGAATCCCTCCCTCTTTATAAGTCCTCTCTCTCTCTCTCTACTTATCCATGTTTACTTCTCCATTCAATATTAAGATTAAATGTTTGTGTTTTTAATGCAGGTATGGATGATGAGTTTATTTCTTCTTTGTCACCCCACAGAGGTAGTGGTACGAGGATCATCATCTCTCTGGAGCACCATCACATTTTTCTACTCCTTCAGCATCTCCCTCTGTTTTGGAGCATTCAGCACGCTTTGAAGCTTCAATGTCAACGAGATGATCTTCACACTTGTCTAGGCACCAACGCTCTAGTGGTGGCGGCGGCAGTTTTTGTGGGGATGCCACCACTGATGCCTCGACACCGCCTCCTATTCGACGAGGCTCTTCACCTTCCCCTTCTTTGCCCACCCCCACACCAGCCAAGGCACAGCCATCTACGCCAGGTTTTGCACGGATGAAGGTCGTTCCTGGAAACACACCACCACCTACTCCTTTGGGAGTCACCCCAGTCAGGACACTCCTCGCTTCGGGGCCCAGACTCGAGTGGAGACACCTGACGTCCGTACCTCCATCGGCACGTTGCTAGAGACCCCTACCGGGACACCCAGGTTCACACGTCACAGGCAAGAGGGCTTGCCTTACTCCGTCGACTTCAGCAGCGGCATCATCTTAGATGATGAAGGCAAGAAGGTGATCCTGCACATGCACGTTCTTTGCTTTCAGGTGTTTAGACACTACATACTAAACACATGTAGTGAAGTACCAAGTGAATTAAAAGACAGTCATTAGCATGCTGCATGATGAGTTTCCAGTGTCAACACGGGATGACCGCTTGATGAAGGTTCGAATGCAGAAATACTGCAATCGCAAGCGTTCTAAAGTGCAAAAAGCAATAAAGCATGGATGGAATAGACCAGATTGGTTGGCCAAAGAAGATTGGAAGAATACAAAGCGAGCAGCACGTGACAATCTTGACAAGTGGAAGCCATCAAAAGGAGGCAGCCAAAGCGCACGTAGAGGCAGGAAGCTCGCACCACTTGGGGAGCGGCGGGTGGGCATCATTTGAGGCTGATTTTGTAAGTGTTTTTACATTAATCTTTAGGTTTTATAGTTTAGGATTTAGGGGTTTTAAAATTCTAACATAATGGATTCTTTGTATGTTTTGAATAGTGGTCGATGACAAGACGTGATCCCACACCGTACAAGCGCAAGTATGCAGGCAAGAAGGGCTTAAATGCCCTGATGAACATTCTGAGTTCTCACGCGGCATGGTTAGTGTCAGGGTTTACTCTTTTCTATTTGTTGTATTGTTTTACAAATTATATGTTTATACTTACAGAAAGTTGTCTTATTGTTTTTTTTGTAGAATCTGATAGATACACTACTTGGACACGATGAGACGTCTGATTAAACGACATCAGTCTAGCCATAGCTAGATAGCATTAGTTTCCTTTTGTCATAGCATATGCATCATGAGATGACGTGTATACGTCTTTTTGTAACTATTGGAAAACCATGTATATTTTCTCAATAATGACAATGGTGTTGTAAATATTACATTTGCAAAGCTTAACAATCAAGTGATTTTGCCTATGATGTGTACAATTCTTATTGATTTACTTTTGTCAATTTACTTTTGTCAGTTTTGTATCTTTATTCTGCAAACAGTACTAGGATGATGGAGTTAATGGTTATATTGTCTTGTGGTGACTACTTTGGGTCTATACCTAAGCTTTCACTTTCTTTCAAAGGTGAATCTCGGCTTATCCTGGATTCATTTAGGTTTACTTTATTATTGAAACATTCAATATGGTTGATGGATGCCCTGCCACCAAATTTTTTTACTCTCGGGCGTCGCCATAAGCGTCGCTATATAAGGCTCTGCAACGTCGCTATAAGCATCACTACAGGTAGCCTGTAAGCGTCGCTATTAGTGTCGCTATATGCATCACTATATAGAGATGGTGATAGGGACACATATAGTGACGGTTATAGCAACGCTCATAGCGGCGTTCTCGTATCAATGCTACTAGTGACGGTCTTAGCGACGCTGGGGAGTATAAAAACCCAATGTATTTCTATCGCTAAAAACGTCACAAGTGCACACAACCTCTTGTAGTGAAAAAAAAACGTAGCTCACTCAAGTATTTTTTTCCAAATAGGTAGGATTTCTAATAATATCTCTTTATTCAAATGAAAATGGATTTATGAACACTTAGAAAAAAATATAGTTCTTTGAGACTAACATCACATACACTTATAAACTAACATCTCCAAACTTCCTCTCAAACCCTATATCTCAAACTTTTGTATCATCTCTCCACTATATCTCTTAACCATCTCACTTCTCTAGCTGTTTCACTTTACTTTTCAACATCTCTAACTCTCAAACATCTCTCGGCTTCCTAACTTCTCTACAAACATCTCCCACTTCTCTAACATCTTTTCACTTCTCTAACATTGATAGCCGTTTTACGGCTCTCCATAATTGCCATAGTAAGCTACCTGACCCTATCAAATCACTCAAACACTATGGCTATCCCTACCATTTCACTATATAAAGGCGTGTGTGAGTTAGGAAGCTTTTCCCACATTTTCTTAGAAACCCTCAATTAGCTAGTCACTAGGCTAGTTGAGCCAAAAACATAAAAGAAATAATTTAAAAAAAGGTATATTATGGCCCATTTGTGTGTAGATATTTCATTGTATATAGAGCCTAAATAAAAGGATTTCTCATACTTATTTTGGTATTTATTTAAATATTTATACTTAGGTGTGTGTTATTTATGCTATGTACATTGACTCACCATTACCATATTTTTTCTTATCATTTTTGCATACTCTTTATTCCATATAAAAATAATTTCATGCAAACTTCTCTTATTTTTGGTGTAACTCCATCCCAACAAAAATACAAAAAAATTAGTTTTATTTATGTGTATATTTTTTCACTATTGTGATTTTTCCTTCCTACATCTATTCTCTATTACTCTCATAAATTAGACCACCAAAAATATTCATATTTTTATGGTAGACTTATAATGAGAGAGATTTATTTTGACCCCTTTATATTTTTTCCACCTATATTATTTATATTTGACATGTACATATTTTTTTAGACCCCTCAATATTTGATTTTCTTAGTTGTACTATTCACATATATCATGATCTCAACACAATCTTCAATTATAGACCTACCAAATAAGGTCAAGGGTATGTGGAATGCATGCATGCACCATGGGGAGCTCACTCTTGGAGGTATTCAAAAGAATCATCCAAAGAAGGACCTCACAAGGACCTTGTGCAGTGGAAAAAACAGTCGGTTTTGTTCAATTTTTAAAGATCACATGCTTCCCGAATTTGGAAAGGTAATACAAACAAAAGTTGTAGCTTGTGAGCTGAACGTTTACCTCAAATTTTTTCATATTTTTTTGAGCTACGAGCAGTGAGCTATGATTTTATTGGTGGACCCAAGTTTGCCCATGCTATGCAGCCACACTCCCTCTTCCACTTTATCATTTTCCTCTTTCACACACACTCCTCCCTCTCCTTCCCACTCCCAAACCTGCAACTCCCATGTCCTAGTTCACCCTCTTCACCATTGCCACATCTCTCACACCTCCATAGCCTTCATCCTCCATGTCTACACCCTATGTGTCCCCCTTTCTCTCTACATATATGTCCATATTACCATACTCTCTTCAGCTTTGTAAAGAACTTCAAAAAATCAGCGAAAATCCAAGGATAACTTTTGCAAATGAAGGATTTTATCATGAATTTTTCAAGGTTTGAAGATAACATAGCTTCATCGACACGCGCTACTTCGCCATGCTGACCGCTTCTTCTTCTGGTGCTGTAAAGAGGTGAATGTCAACTTCTCCAAGCTTCAACCTTGCTTTACAAGCTCATCCCTTCTCTAACTTTTCTCATTATATATCTCACCATTTGGTGAATGATTTTATAAATATTCTTTAGGGATAATTACTAACTACTAACCACTAACCTTATTGTAAAATGCACCCTTTACTAGAGTAGGCACTCCCAAATTATTCACTCAATCCTCTCTCCGTTCATCCTCAATAATTCTCTTCCCTTGAGCCCACATCCATGTGACTCAAAGGACAAGAGAGACCCACCCTCATATATATATATATATATATATATATATATATATATATATATATATATATATATATATATATATATATATATATATATATATATATATATATATATGCATAATCTTTTATTCCTTCAAATAAACTTGATTAGGCCTAATCCAAATCGGGGCTTCTAAAACCTATAAATAGAGCCCTTCTCTCCCTTGTAAATCATCCCATGATCACACTACACCACACCATTCTCAATACATAACACACCACTCTTCAAGCCTAGTTGTATAGAGTGTGTGCATTGTGAGTGCTCTATTCCATCACTACACATAGGTGCATGGAGAAGCTTAAAGTTAGTTATGCCATCTAGAGGAGTGGAGTGATACTATACTCTGCAATCACACTTGTAGCCTACTCTTGTCCATAAATAAGATTCATAGTTTTGGGTGCAATTGTATGCTGCAACTACGACTATTCTCTCCAAATCGACTTGATAAGTTGGCTCATCAGGTGGTTGAAGGTATATTGACCTTGAAGTTTGTTGTGCCATTTCATGCTTGGTGGTTTGAGGGCTTGTTGAATTGTTTGCCAAAACTTTCAATTGTAAGAGGGTGCTCGGTGAGAGGGCTCGCGTGACCCTAAGACAAATTGTGTATTGGAAACAAGGTCAAGTTTTGTGTTGTCTCTCTATTTCTCATCAAGCTTTGTGTGCATCTAGTCTTTAAGGCTAAGACTGAGTTGCTCAAGTTGATTTGTGCTCTTTACCTCTCTCTGGCGTGGTGAATGTTTGTGTCTGGTGTGTGTGGCTATCTTGCATTCCCCTCTCTTGTGCGTTTGAGTACAAGGAGATATCATGTGCGTCCTAGTTCTCATCTACAACTAGGTGGTGCCCCTTTTCTTGTTTGGTTTCTGGCTGTGGGTTGTTGCTGTCTCTGATTGTGCTTGCCCCAGCCCCAATTGAGCAGCACGGGAGCCTCGAAGGGTGTTTAGAGGCCGCTCTTCTTGTTGCCCGCCCCGGACCGCCTCAAATTGGTGCCCCCACTGAGGACTGCCTTTGTGCTTATTGTTGTTGTATTGCATGAATGCTTGAATTTTAGCATAATCAAGTAGATTATATGAATCATGAAAACTTGTATGACCGAGTTTAATTTCAAGGAAACAAAAATTGATCTAGAATACGGTTTGGATTAGCATAACATAAGAAAGGAAAAAAACATTTTCACATAAGAATCTAGAATTCTTGTTGAAAGGATTTTCAAAACTTTGTGTAGTTAGTTGATGATTGTTTGGAACTAATCTTTGTGTGGTTCTAGCATTGAGATACTATGACACGCTATACCTTTGATGATATCCCAATCTTCTTCGGAAATCCAGAAGAAGATGTTGATGATTTTCTTGTTGATTTTAGAATGCTTTGTCATATCCTTGGTAAAAGGGATGACATTGAAAAAGGGTATTTTCTATTGCTATGCCTTAGAGGCAACGCTGAGTAATGGTTTTGGAGTATGTCTTCTCAGATTGAAGATGGATATACCCAAATTTCCAAAGATTTGAAGACCAGATTCTCTAAATTTCCAACAACAGAGGAAGCATGGGCTTCATTAAGGAGACTTCAACAACATGGTGAAGACTACTATACTTATGAGGATATTTTTTCTTGTCAATGGGGAAGATGTGGGTTTAGTTCTACATTTCCAGATTATGTAAAAATGGAGCAATTTATTTCGGGTTTGTCTCCTTTCCTAAAGACTAAGGTTACTTGTAGTGGACCCTCTTCCTTTGAAGAAGCAGTCACTATTGCCCGAAGGAAGTTTCACAAGTACTTCTACATCAAAAATGGTTTCCATCATGCTGGAAGAACCAACCACCATGAAAGTGTTTCTATCAAGGAGTCATCTCCTTTGCCATACTTGTCTCCTTCTACTCCGACAAATGTTGAAGAAGTTACTTACATGCCAACTGATTATTCAAGTGCTAAAGTGTGTGGTCAAGATTCAAATGTGGAATCTCTTTCTTCTACCTTTATCACAAGCATGCAAAAATCGACACAAGATATCTCAAATGGCATTGATGATTCAATAATGGATACATCCAACCTTTTGGCGGAGGATCAATTTCTAGTCCGAGCAGATGAAGCTTTTGTGCAACATGACTCTATGGAGAATGAAGACCTTGAAGGTAACCTTGATCTTATGGAATGTTCTGAGAGTGTATCTTGTCTAAAAGAAGAGAGTGAAGAAGAAGATGAAATCATAGGTGGGGAGATCATAGACCACATTGATCATAAAGAGATGATTGTGTACATGGAATGCCAACTCCAAAACAAAGTAGAAGAGTGTGAGTTGAATCCATGTGAGGATAATCTTCAAGAAGTGTTTGAGGATGTTGAAAAGCATTGGTATGACCCATGTATGTTAAGCATGGAGGAACCTATCATGCAAGAAGCCAAAGTTTTCACAAAATCAAACAGTAATCCATCAACCTTTGAGGTGGTACAATGTGAGGAGTTACAACCTTTCCAAAGGGGGGGCTTAGAAGGGGATAAGGAACATGGGAGAGTAGTAAAAAATAAAATCATAAAAGGAAATTGTCAGAAGGGTATCATTCTCTCCAATGGTGTTTTAGTGGGTGGCTCTGCATTCATGGGACAATCTCTTAGCAAGAAAATCCAAACTTTTGAAGCTCAAATCATCTTCACATTGGGTTTTACCTCTTCAAAATCTCCTCTCTTCACATATACCTTTCATCGGGGACACCATACCTTCTTAAGTGGAAGAGGACATGAATACTTGGTGATGAACAGATGTTTCCAAACCTTCTACATTTGGTTCTTTGGTGTATGGAGGTCGCACATTGTCATGTTTTTGGTCTTCATCATAGATGAAAAACTTGTTGATTGCTACATGTGGATATTTCATCAATTAGTACCAAAATTTATTCTCTTCGAATGTGTTGGAAGCAATGGAAACCTTCGTCCATTATATACTTATGTGGTAAACTATTTGCAATATCTTCCGATAGAAGTTGGAAGCATGGATCAAGCTTTCCTAAATCATGAAGGTCATAGAATTTTTGACTTGATAAGCCTACCCAGGTTGAATGAATTTTATGAGCTACAGTTCAGGAATTTGCTCATACAAGCTCTTGAAGATCGTAGCAGATACATCAACTTTACACAGGAGGAAGAGCAACCAATCTTTTATATCCCATTCATAGTGATAGATGCAATGATGGACAACAATAAAATCTACAAGTCTCTTCCACCGAAATCAGTAAGTGATTCCATACCATACATCTCTCTTTGGGAAAGAAATTTCAAGATCTTTGATCTTGGGGGGTGCTTATGGAAACTTTCTCAATGGAGGAGGCTTACTCCGTCACTTCATTGCATCCTACTATTGGCTCTGAGAACCTTTCATATCACACAAGGTTTTTCTAATCATACAACGAAGGTTCTTCAAAGATGAGAGCAGACAAAGATAGACGTTACACAATCTACATGTTGTATGATCAGATAAATGGTACATGAATGTACCATTATCTAAGGGGGGGGCTAATGATAGCCGTTTTTCGGCTCTCCGTAATTGCCATAGTAAGCTACGTCACCCTATCAAATCACTCAAACACTATGTCTATCCCTACCATTTCACTATATATAGGCGTGTGTGAGTTAGGGAGCTTTTCCCATATTTTCTTAAAAACCCTCAATTAGCTAGTCACTGGGCTAGTTGAGCCAAAAACATAAAAGAAATAATTTAAAAAAAGGTATATTATGGCCCATTTGTGTGTAGATATTTCATTGTATATAGGGTCTAAATAAAAGGATTTCTCATAATTATTTTGGTATTTATCTAAATATTTATACTTAGGTGTGTGTTATTTATGCTATGTACATTGACTCACCATTACCATATTTTTTCTTACCATTTTGCATACTCTTTATTCCATATAAAAATAATTTCATGCAAACTTCTCTTATTTTTTGTGTAACTCCATCCCAACAAAAATCCCAAAAAACTAGTTTTATTTATGTGTATAGTTTTTCACTATTGTGATTTTTCCTTCCTACATATAGAGAATATTACTCTCATAAATTAGACCACCAAAAATATTCATATTTTTATGGTAGACTTATAATGAGAGAGATTTATTTTGACTCCTTTATATTTTTTCCACCTTTATTATTTATATTTGACATGTACATCTTTTCTTAGACCCCTCAATATTTGATTTTCTTAGTTGTACTATTCACATATATCATGATCTCAACAAAATTTTCAATTATAGACCTACCAAATAAGGTCAAGGGTATGTGGAATGCATGCATGCACCATGGGGAGCTCACTCTTGGAGGTATTCAAAAGAATCATCCAAAGAAGGACCTCACAAGGACCTTGTGCAGTGGAAAAAACAGTCGGTTTTGTTCAATTTTTAAAGATCACATGCTTCCCGAATTTGGAAATGTAATACAAACAAAAGTTGTAGCTCGTGAGCTGAACATTTACCTCAAATTGTTTCATATTTTTTTGAGCTACGAGCTGTGAGCTATGATTTTATTGGTCGACCCAAGTTTGCCCATGCCATGCAGCCACACTCCCTCTTCCACTTTATCATTTTCCTCTTTCACACACACTCCTCCCTCTCCTTCCCACTCCCAAACCTGCAACTCCCATGTCTTAATTCACCCTCTTCACCATTGCCACATCTCTCACACCTCCATAGCCTTCATCCTCCATGTCTACACCCTATGTGTCCCCCTTTCTCTCTACATATATGTCCATATTACCATACTCTCTTCAGCTTTGTAAAGAACTTCAAAAAATCAGCGAAAATCCAAGGATAACTTTTGCAAATGAAGGCTTTTATCATGAATTTTTCAAGGTTTGAAGATAACATAGCTTCATCGACACGCGCTACTTCGCCATGCTGACCGCTTCTTCTTCCGGTGCTGTAAAGAGGTGAATGTCAACTTCTCCAAGCTTCAACCTTGCTTTACAAGCTCATCCCTTCTCTAACTTTTCTCATCATATATCTCACCATTTGGTGAATGATTTTATAAATATTCTTTAGGGATAATTACTAACTACTAACCACTAACCTTATTGTAAAATGCACCCTTTACTAGAGTAGGCACTCCCAAATTATTCACTCAATCCTCTCTCCTTTAATCCTCAATAATTCTCTTCCCTTGAGCCCACATCCATGTGACTCAAAGGACAAGAGAGACCCACCCTCATTAAAATATATATATATATATATATATATATATATATATATATATATATATATATATATGCATAATCTTTTATTCCTTCAAATAAACTTGATTAGGCCTAATCCAAATCGGGGCTTCTAAAACTTATAAATAGAGCCCTTCTCTCCCTTGTAAATCATCCCATGATCACACTACACCACACCATTCTCAACACATAACACACCACTCTTCAAGCCTAGTTGTATAGAGTGTGTGCATTGTGAGTGCTCTATTCCATCACTACACATAGGTGCATGGAGAATCTTAAAGTTAGTTATGCCATCTAGAGGAGTGGAGTGATACTATACTCTGCAATCACACTTGTAGCCTACTCTTGTCCATAAATAAGATTCATAGTTTTGGGTGCAATTGTATGCTGCAACTACGACTATTCTCTCCAAATCGACTTGATAAGTTGGCTCATCAGGTGGTTGAAGGTATATTGTCCTTGAAGTTTGTTGTGCCATTTCATGCTTGGTGGTTTGAGGGCTTGTTGAATTGTTTGCCAAAACTTTCAATTGTAAGAGGGTGCTCGGTGAGAGGGCTCCCGTGACCCTAAGACAAATTGTGTATTGGAAACAAGGTCAAGTTTTGTGTTGTCTCTCTATTTCTCATCAAGCTTTGTGTGCATCTAGTCTTTAAGGCTAAGACTGAGTTGCTCAAGTTGATTTGTGCTCTTTACCTCTCTCTGGCGTGGTGAATGTTTGTGTCTGGTGTGTGTGGCTATCTTGCATTCCCCTCTCTTGTGTGTTTGAGTACAAGGAGATATCATGTGCGTCCTAGTTTGCATGTACAACTAGGTGGTGACCCTTTTCTTGTTTGGTTTCTGGCTGTGGGTTGTTGTTGTCTCTGATTGTGCTTGCCCCAGTCCCAATTGAGGAGCACGGGAGCCTCGAAGGGTGTTTAGAGGCCTCTCTTCTTGCTGCCCGCCCCGGATCGCCTCAACATCTTTCCACTTTGCTAACATCTTTTCACTTATCACCCTTTAGCTTCCACAATGATCTCAAACTCTACTCTTATGCGCTTCTTTACCTGCTAAACACCAATATTTCTTTCGCCACAATAATGAAATGTAATTTTGAAACCGAAAACATACTAGACATGGCATCTACTAAGAGTAAATTGATTTATGCATATTTCAATTATCATAAAATTATGCATTGGATTTTTTCTCATTCTGCAATTTTGCTAAAACTCTACTAGTCAAGCACCAAGTTTTGCCAAATATGTTTGAATTTGAATTTTATTGAAAGCCATCATTCTTCCTACAAGTGAATGAAAATGACTTGCATGTGAGCAAGGATAAACAAGGAAACCTCTCCTCAACAATATCTTATCTCACACCACTCAAGTCACACTTACTCACTCCTACTCTTTGCTCTTTTCTCACTCTCCCTCAAACTCACAATCTTTTTTAACTTCTCTCCTCAATTGATAACTTAACCGCTTAATCAACTTTCATAAAAACATGGATTTCTTATGCATCTTACACACACATAAAATCACTAAACATCCAAATAGAAACAACAAAGACTCCTCAGTGTAGACCAAATATCTACACATAAATGAAAGTACATTAGAGCTCACTCTCATTATCCATATTATATGAAATCACACCTCCTAGCTATATATATCTCAATTAGATATGAGCTAGCTATTTCATATTTCAAACAAGAAAATATTTTGTATATTTTCTATTTTTTTAGACCAACTAGTCACTACTTACTCTCTCCCATGATTCCCTCGTCATTGAGATAAAATGATATGGTTTAGTAATTCCCTATTTCCACAAAACCTCGCAATATGTCCTATCACCCATTAGTGTTTATACCCAAATTGTCTCTTTTCATATATTTTGCTATCCTTGGATTTTATCCACTCTTTTATAGTCTCTAATTGGAACCTTGTTTGCACATTTTGTCTCCTAGGCATACTATTGTCCTCTACTCTCTGGGCTTTGTCCCCCTCTTGCACATGTGTAATGTACTACCTAATTATATCATTCCCCAAAATAATCACATGTAATAGAAATCAATTTTTATATATTTTATACTCCTTTTCAGTATTACTAAGATGTTCAATGTTTAATTCTATTGGTTTCTCAAACTCATTCAATGCTAAGGCTTTTTCAAAATTTTGTTATCATAAACACTAGTCTTCACAGTAAAAGAACATGACACAATTTCAATATGAAAATGCTAATACGCAAAGTGCTTCATACGTTGGTGCAGCCAAAAGGTGTCGACTCTAGAAGGTGGCATGGGTAGATGTATGTAGGCAAGCAGAGGCATGGAAAAGGACTGGAGCAGCTAGGAAAATCATGGTTTGGCAGGTAGCAGCGGAATTGTATGCATGATGCGGCTTATAGGCCAAGGGAGGCTCCATGAGGGGCTAATTTGGGTAGCAGATGAAAGAGATGCAAAGTGCAGCTTCTGGGTCCAGGAATATAGAGCTTGAAGTGCTGAAGGAGCAGGTCCTGATGGTTCATCAAACCGAGCTATGGAGCCCAAGCTATTGAAGGTTGAAGTTTTAGTGGTTTGCAGATTCTTGCGGGACAGGGCAACTAGAGACAGGTGATCCAAGTGGAAGTCAAGGTACAACTATGTAGATCTCAATTCATGGAGCCTACCCGTCTTTTTAGATTGCGAATCGGAGCCATGGTTTGCAAGATATGATCAATTGAAGTTTTTTCGGGGGCCGGGTCTGAGCCCACTTGGCCGCATTGGAGAATGTTCCATCTGGCATCTTTTGAGCAGCGATGAAGTTCTAGAGCAGCGTGTGCATCATACGGAGCTAGCACGAGGTGACTGCATGTCAAACGGAGTTCGGAGCAAGAAGTTACAGCAGTCGAAAAATTGGGTGCCTTTGTCCAGAGTTGGTTGCAGATGCTTTGATCAATTTTTGCGCCCTCAATATGGGGTATTGGGAAATCCCAAAGTGCGCTTGGAGCCAGGCATTTTCAAGTCGGCACAGAGAGCTTGCAGCCGGGTTTTACGGCTCAGAAGATGGACCATCAAGGTCCAATGGGCATGCAGGACAAGATGGGGGAAGCCTATTTACAGAGAGGCGACCAATAGGGAGGTCGCTATTGGCCAGAGCTGCAGAGGGAGCAGGAGAAGAGAAGCCACAGGGTGGCGCTGTGTGTTGGGTCACCAAAGCATGAAGAGGCCATAGAAGGGGCCTTGAGGGGTCGGGCTGGACAGTGAAGGGCGGCCAGAGAGCAACAAGGTGATGGCACTGCAGGAGGAGCCGCCAGTGATGGCATTAGGAGAAAGGCTGGAGCGAGGCGGCGTGGCTTGAGGAAAGCGGCCCTTGGCAAGGAGGAAGAGCCAAGCCAGGATCCAGTGGTGGCGGGCCTGAGCACTGGAGGGCAGTGTTGCAGGTGGGAGAAGAGGTGGCCGGGGGTCACATGAGGTCACAAGAGGGAGTGCATTGGACTGCATGGAAGCATGATGAGAGGGCTGCAGAGGGGGCAACCATATTGCAGGGGTGCGCCATCTGTTGAGGTGTCATATGAAAAGAAAGGAAGGCCGAGAGTAGCATGTGGAAGATTGACATCGAGGAGGGAGGGTCCGCAAGCTAAGGTGTATTGTTGTGAGGCACCAGAAAGTGGACCAAGCAATCAAACTAGGATGCTAGTCTATATGGGGATCCATTATTTTACACCCTCTTTGGGATCTTTTGTCTACCTGATATTTGTTACATCTATCCGCGAATTTATCACTCTTTTCTCTCTCTGTTATCTATTGGTCTAGTATATGTGTATCTCCGAAGGCAATGGGTGTATATATGCTTTCTATATGGATGTTAGTGTACACAATTCTGCAAGCTTTAGGGAAAACAGATGTATGTCAAAGATTGGGTAGGGGTTTTTAGCATCGATTGTTGTTGGATTGCCTATTTTTTACATGGTGCTCTATAGGGTTATAGATGAAAGCCATCATGGTATGCTTTGTAGCTGAGGATGTATAATCTAGGTTTGCGGGCTTGGTCAATAATTGTTTGTAGATTTTGTATCTAGGTGTGTGTTTGCTAGGGGATAGGGGTGTTGTGAGATCACTCGGCTATAGAGAGCCATTCACCAAGTGTGCTGGTGGTTTTCCCACTTCCCCCTTTCCATCTTGTGGTGCCCCCACTAAGGAGCTATCTGATGCTCCAATTTGCGGTTAAAAGTGGTGTTTTTTAGCTGACAAAGCGGTTTGCTGATGGTCGAGATGTTTGATGGTCAAGTTTGAAGTTGACAGAGATGGTGGAGCCAGGTTTTGGCCCCATAACTACGGGCGTCATCGTGAGGATTTATTAGCAGATTTTGAATTATGGTTGTTGTCAATGCGTATGTCAATGGATTCAAAAAGGTTACAGACGGTGCCACTATTGATACAAGGACGAGCCACTCTGTGGTTTGATGGCTTAAAGAGCAGTGATCGAGAATCACGGCAAAGGTTGCACAGTCAGTTTCTGGAACGTTTCGAGAGGTGATTACGATGGAAAAAGCCGGTGCAAGGCTGAAGGAGGTACACCAGGATGTAAGTAAATATTTCTCTATTTTCATTGATCAGTTTGAAGCTTGTTGGAAGCAGTTGGAGATTGCTACTGGGGTCAAAAGCAATCAATCTTTGAAGCTATCAAAGCTGTTAGAATGCTTGCATCCAAGGATTAGAGAAAAGGTCAAAGATGGTGCAGATAAATATGAAGACATAGTCTATCTGGCAAAGATAAAGAGCAAAAAGGTGAAGCGAAAGTTGGAGTTGGAAGTGCTAAAGCCAGCAGATTATATGCCTGTTGGCGGAGGTAGAAAAGTGCTCTTGGGTCCAACCAAAGGTGATTCCAATTGTTCAAAATGCCCAGCCTGTGGAGGTAAGACCTACTATTGGTTATGTTCCTTGGAGGTTTCCAGTTTGTGATGTGCATGTGCTGAGGGTGGAAGAGTTTGTCAACAAGGAGAAGCTCCACATCGAGGTGAACCAAGATGAAAAAGCGGTAGTGGATGTGGAGGTTCCGGTATGGATTGAAGAGGTAAAGCATGTTCTTGTGGAGAGTTTGCATGAAAAGGTAGCACAATGCAATCGAGATGCAGATACCAAGGGTTCAAAAGCTGGTGAAGAAAGTTTGCAAAGCGTTGAAGATGGTCAAGATTTTGTGGAGCAGCAAGTGGATGCAGATGCTGATACGGAGTTGGTATATGATGTCGATGCTGATGATGATACAAGCTCGATTAGCTGAGAGACAAGCGAGGAAGATAGAGAGGATGAGTCCACATCCTATGACAAAGAGACAGAATCTTATGGACCTGAACTGGTAAAGGTAAACCTACCCTCTTATATGTTTGATGATATGGTAGTAGCCCATGTGCAAGAAGAGTAGGGAACAGAGCAAGACGAAATTCTTGATGAAATCCAAGTGGTGCGGTCTAGACCTACCGATGATGATATGCAAGTGAAGGTAGTGTGTGGGGCCATGCTAATGGCGGTGCTGATGAAAGTAGAGGTGGAAGGTTCCATGGTGGTGCAACATGTGCAGAATTTTTCCAAGAGAGAGAAAGTGGCCGTGTCTATGGAGAAAGACAAGGATGGTGCAATAGAGAACGAGTTGCTTTCTTCCCAAAAGGAGCATGATGCAACGGTAGAAGAGGTGATTGAAGAGTAGTTGGTTGAAGTTGATGAGCAGATGGTGTTGGTTGGCCTTGAAGGGCCGGTTGACAAGGAAGGGCTCGGTGGCGTTGGAATTGAGTGTGCGGTCAAAGAAGAGGTTGTGATGCCAAACACGGAGGAGATTCCGATGCGGTTGACATGTCCAATGGTGGAGAAAGGAGCATCTCAAGCAGTGTCTTTGCTTCCAGTGAAGGTATGTAAGCTATGGTTGATGCATATGGTGGTAGGTACAGCTCTATGGAGGCTTGTTCGGCAGGTGCAGAATTCTATGCTCAAGGCCTCCACTTTATTTGGTTGGGAGGGAGGGTCAGACATGTGTTGGAGCTTAGTATCATGTACATTTTTTTTGATGATGATATTCTTGGTGCTGCTTGGTATGGAGTAGACAGGTTGCAAAGGAATGCATGGAGTGCAGAAGGTAGGCTGTGGATAGTCTACACACATGATGGTCTAGGTGCTATGGTACGGAACTCTAGTGTGCAGTTACAGATGGGTGGGAGATATCAACCGCAGGTGTTTGATCCAGGCGGAAGCTATGTGATGCAGGGGGTGGGGAAACCCACTTGAAGGTTTGGTAGTAGGATGCAGTAAAACTATGTAAATAAGGTGGGCACCTCCGACGGCGTGTATCGTAGCAGATCTGTGAGAGATGGTGAAGAGGAGAGCTTGAGATGTGGTGCAAGAACTAAGAGAAATGTGCAGAGAAAGCCCACGGTTTTGGTTTTTGCAGGTACTGACAGTACAGCTATCGATACAGCCGTCGGTATAGTCTTCGGAAGGGACATCGGAATGCGCATTCGCACTGCCGTCAAAATACATGCCGGAAGAGGCGTCGGAAATTTGAAAATGAATTTATTTAAAAAATCTTAGATCCCTCCATAAATATACACACATATACCGACGCCCGCCAGTGACGCTGGTAATGTGGTGTCGGAATTCAAGTGACCTCTTGTAATGAAATCACGCGACCACTTAAACTTACCCTTATCTTTATTTGATTCCAAGAATTAAAAGATTTGCAACCTTAGGCTTAGGATTTCAATTGTGTATACAAGGCTTATGGCTTGATATTTCTAAAACTAGAGAGATTTTTTATGCTTTGGCATTCACAAGTTTGGACCTGCTAAATAATCCAAGAGCATTTACAAGGCACAATGGTTGCAAAATAATATGGCAACAAGGTTGTACATCCATCGAACATAGGGTAAAAGTAATGACTTGCAAGTAAAAACTCTCACAAAATTGGAGGCTATTATTTCTTCCTCAGCTTGTGAGCTCCCCAGAACAAAACTTGATGAAGAACATCCTTGATTCAACATACTTAATAAACTCCACTGCTTCACTTCTCGCTGACCCCTTCTTCAACCTTCTTCAGCAAAAACAAACCCCAGAACTCCATCGTACGTCTCAAAAACATCCCAAATACTTTCACACATTAAACTCCAACTCCTACACTAACTCTCTTACTCGAGTTCCATCATCACAAAATACATATGATAAGGAGAAAACATCATCAACCATTTACCCACAACAGCCCACAAACTTCACATGGAAGAAATAACAAACCCCAACTTTGAAAACCAGTTAGTTCCCCAAATATAAGTAAAAATGGGAAGCACACCCTCGCTCAAAATCTTCAATCAAATCTGCCACCTTGAAATTGAGTGTGTTTTTCAATGCTTGTCTATGTGTGGGACTGGATGCTTAGATCTCAGAGATAACTTAAAATGGGTAATTTTTGGAGGTGAAAACAAAACAAAATTCATAAGCTATGCATCAAACTATTGTGCAGGTTGTTGGCAGACAAAGACGCTCTATGTGTTTTGACTTGGAGTGAAAGACGGGGTCCTTTGCTAACGCAACCGCACTCAGACTATCACAATGTAGCACTAGACTCTGTTGTATATCAAGGTCTCCCACTAGACAAGATAGCCACACAGCTTCCTTACTGGAATTGGAAACTACAACATACTCTCTTTCAGTGGTGGAAAACGAAGTGCAATTTTGGATACATGCTCTCCAAGAAACTACCGCTCTAGCGAACAAGAAAACATAACTAGATATGGATCGCCCAGTGTCCACACAAACCACATAATTCGAATATGTGTATCTAGTAATGGATGCATCACTGTTCCCAAAGCATAAGCACTTGCTAGTTGAGCCCTTGATGTATCTCAAGATGTGCTTCACTGCTTCCCAATGCTTTTTGCATGGATTTGCCATAAACCTGCTAACCACTCCCACTGCATATCCAATGTTTGGCCTTGTGCTAACCATGGAAAACAAAAGACTACCAACTGCCAAAGAATACAACACCTTTTCCATCTCTACCTTTTCAGTATCCAATTTGGGAGAATCATGCTTGCTAAGTTTTTTGTATGAAGCCATTGGGGTACTCAATGCTTTCCCCCCTTGCATATTAAAATGTTGCAAGACCTTGTGAATATACTCTTCCTATAAAAATTCAAGTATACCATGTTAGAAATCTCTCTTGATACGCATACCAAGAAAGTGATGTGCATCGCCCAGATCTTTCATAGCAAACTGCTTACTTAAGGTATCCTTGAGAAGTGAAATCTCATCTTTTGACTTCCTGGTTATGATCATATCATCCACATAAAAAATCAAAATGGTGAGGGAACCATTGTTCAACCGCCTTGTGTACGAGAATTAATCCTCTTGGCCCTGTACATAACCCTGGGAGTGAATGTGCTTATCAAGTTGATGTATCATTGCCTTGAGCCTTGCTTTAATCCATACAAAGATTTATTAAGTCTACATGCAAGTTTTTCTTGTGTTGGCTTCTCAATATTTTTTGCAAAACCTTCTGGTTGTTTTATGTGGACATCCTCTTCAAGATCCCCATGAAGAAATGTTGCCTTCACATCCACTTGGACCAATTCCATTTCCTTGATTGCTATTAGACCAAGCACAAGATGCAATGTAGTCATCTTGACCATGGGAGAAAATATTTCATTGAAATCCACGCCTTTCATTTTCTTGAACCCTTTAACAACCAATCTAGCCTTATATTCAGGTCCGAGATCATTTGTGATATACTTATTCTTGTACACCCATTTGCATGGAAATGCTTGTTTGCCCACAGGTAACTCTATCAATTCCCAAATTTCATTTGCTAAGATCAAGCTATAGTCATTTTGCATAGCCTCTTCCCGCTTTATGCTATCATCCATTTGAATGGCCTCTTTGTAGCAAGTGGGTTCACCACAGCCAATGACTAGTAAATAGTCCAATCCTGGCCCAAATTGCTCAAGTACATGAGATGTATGAGTAGATCTTCAAAGTGCTTGATTGTTGGATTTCACTCTCTCTAGAGAAACATGTGTGTGTGTACTAGTGGAGGCGCATCACTAGCACGTCCAACATTATGTGTAACTGGTGTGGTGAATAAACATCCTCAAATCATACTACATGATACTCAATGTATTTCATTGGCTTTCTATGCATCTGAGACTCGTTGAATATCACCTGTGTATAATTTTCTTAGATTCTGGGTGCTAGAGATGATATCCCATCTCTTCCTTCATACCATATCCAATGAAGATGCACTTGTGTGATTTGGGGTCCAGCTTTTGTCTAAGCTTTTTTGGCACATGTGAAAATGTCTCACACCCAAATAAGCATGTCATAATTGGTCTCTTTGCCCGTCCAATCTCCTGTGGAACCTTGTTATTTAGTGGTGTACTAGGTGACCAATTGATCAAATAAGCATCCAACATGACAACTTCTTCCCAAAAATCTTGAGGTAAGTTTGGCCGTAAACTACATAGAAGTGACCCATTCTTGAATGGTTCTATTCATCCTCTCAGCCACACCGTTTTGGGTGTTTAAGGCATGGTAAAATGTCTTCTAATGCCTTGTTTACTATAGAAGTCCTTGATCTCGGAGGACATATACTTGCCTCCGTTGTCACTGCACAAAGCTTTAAGCTTTATACCCGATTGGTTCTCTTCCAATGCTAGGAGATTTTTAAAGACACTAAATACATTTCTCTTCTACTTGAAGAGATAAACCCACACCTTTCTACTAGCTTGTTTGCAATCCTGAGAACGACCGCGGCTACGACCGTGTTTCCTTTGCTTGTCACGATTGCCACTAGCCACATACAAATCACCATGCCCACTCCCATCAATAGATTGATATCGAATCTCCTCAATGAGAACCGCACTAGCAACATTGTTGGAACCTAGCTTGCCATTAGGTGCAGAACTACTTATAGCTGTGTTGAAGGTATCTCATGACGATGGTAGTGAACATGGCCAAAAAATAGCCTTCATTTCATCACCAAAATTGAGGTCTTTTGAAGTAATCGATGAGAATATGTTGTTGAACTCGTCCAAGATAGAACTAACATTATTGCCCTCTTTCATATTCATGTGCATAAGCTTCTTTATCAAGAAAACCTTGTTCGAGGCATTGTCTCCATCCCATGATGCACATAGAGCATCCCATAAATCTTTGGCATTGGTCTTATCCATTAAATAAAGTAAACGGATTCACCAATGTGTATACCATTATCACCATAGCAAGCTCATTCAAGTCTTCCCACTGTTCATCATTGTACACATTCTCTCTTCTTTTATGCAAGGGTGTCATTAGGAAAAGTTTGGACTCAAAAATGGGCCTTGTAAGAATTGTTGATGTGGCATATCTTTCAAAAAGTGGGGATCAGTAATTTTTTTGCAAATAAGATCCAAAATTCTTGGATGTTGGATATTTAGAATCTACTCTTCAAATGCTATCTATTGATATACAACATGCATGTATCGGACATTGCCTTCATGTAGATCTAGAAAAAGGTGATTTTAGATTACCGTAATGGTAACAAAACCTGGATAATTGGAAAAATAAATGGCATAACTTTCATAGAATTCATCCAAAATTTTCGGACCTTGGCTCTTTAGAATCCATTTTTCAAGAAATTTCCAATGATAGGTCATATCATGGGGTTCTAAGCAATATTTAGAGGGGTCTACCAGGTTGCTTTCTTTTGTACAACTTTGATGATGTGGCACTCTTAAAAGGCCCAAAAATTGAGTTCAAATTTTTCCTAATGTATCAAGCCTTTGATGATCAAAACATCTTGCATACGCTGCAACCAAATAGCAAAGTTTGTGCCATCAAACTTTTTTATGTAGTACTCTTCTCTTTTGGAAGCACTACTTGCAGCCATGACTAAAGAGAATGTAGCCAAAAAAAAATTATGGTGAATTGCGTGGGATAATTTTGGCAAAGTTTCCCGTAGAACAAGAGAAAAATTTCAACCAAAAGTAGTAAATTCATTGTGTAAGAACAACTAGAAATGCCAAGAACACATAAAATGGACTTGCGAGAAAAATTCTACAGAGGACGGGGAGAAAATTCTCAAATCCGACAGTACAAAAGTAATGCATAAAGTGCTCAATTAGTGGGCATAAACTACTCAAAACCACTATTGTGTGATTGCCAATTCAGTGTCAAAAGCCCAAGAAACCACCTAGATACATATCCTATGGAGAGGGTACAGTAAGAGGGCAACTCCTGTTACCTATATCATTGGCAATATCTCAACATTCAAGAATACCCCAGTTCAAAGAAAACCTCATGAAACGACCCTCCAAAGGCTAAACCAAACACAAAACAACTAGCCACAATCTCAGAAAGGGCTCTTCTAGTCCGAGTCTCAAATTTGGCCAAGAAAATTGCCAAAATAGCAAAAACAAAAGGCTCCAAACAAGGTACAATAGGCGGTGTCCGCAACTCGATGTACATGAGTGATTGTGCATGAACAGGCACCAAGAATCATTGCGTGTAGTAAAAGTATCCTTACTGGGATATCTACTCTAAAAAGATCTCAATATCACTATGGTGTGTTGAAACAAACATGCATCTATCAGCTCGTTTGACCATAGAGAAGCTGCTGTCAAAATGACCACCAAAATTTCCTAAAACACGTTGTGTTTGTAAGTGTCTAGAAACCTGAAGAAACTGTGTAAACGGGCTCAAAAGCCCCCTCTAATGTGCATGTCAGTGTGGAAATGAGGATGTCGGTGCCGATTTTTTCTACCAGATGAAAATGAGCTAGTCAAGTAGCCGCCAAGAGAGTCAAAGCCAAAAAATGTATCGTAGAGTGAAATTGGTGTTCTTGGTGCCAATGCTTGGTATCACTCCTCTATGGTAGAGGCACCTCACATGTGCATGTTGCAAGCACAACCGTTCACGAGAAAATGACCGTCCACACCAAAAAGCCAATGTCAGGTTGGATGTCAAAATACATCCGTAATGAGAGGTGTCGAGATGTTGAGGTCGTCGAGAATCTGAGTCAATGCCAAAAAATGAAATCAATGTCGCCTTTTGCCACGGAACGGAAGTGTAGCCTCCAATGCAAAAATGTAGAGGAGAATCACCAGTGCCAGAATCAAGCCAAGAGCCAATGACACTCTCTTGCTCTACCTGTACCTCAAGGTCGTCGAAGCCATAGTCCGAGGCTGAGCTGCCACAGGGAGTCGGGACAGTGCTGGTGTGGATCTAGGCTTACTCGCCCATGAACTTGCCAAAAACAATGTCATATCACTCTCGTTTGTGTATACATAGCTGAGAGCGTAGGCCCTCTCTCCTTCTTACTCTATCGCCTGCTCGTTGCTCTTTCTCTCTCTCTGTTTCTCTCAAGCTCTATCTCGCTCACTTTTAAGATCTTTGGTAGTGAGGTTGTTGAGGCATTGGTGGGATAGAACCATTACACACTATATAATGTAATCAAGGTTTTTCTTAAATTGATTTTACTGTCAAAAAATGACAAGCTTTGACGAGTCAGATGATGATGAGCAGTGGGTTGTGGGGATCAAATGCAAGCTTTCACATGCCTTGTAGCACTGCATTTCTTGCTTATGAGTCCCTACTGCCAAAATTTTGCATTCAATTCACCTTGCCTTGCTTGGTTCTACCCGCTCACAAGCCCAATTGGATAACACTAGCGCTCCATTTTTTTTGGATCTGCTATGCTCTGTTCAACCTTCTGAAGGCCTCAAGGCTTTTCACTCCTTCAAGCTCGACTTCCAAGCCTTGCTTGCAAGATTACCTACCTGCTCACCTTGCTCGGTATGCCTTCAATTGCAAGATGCATTCAAGGCCTAATTACAAGCTCAATTGCACTTCCCTCTTTTGCTTTACATTTGCCTACACCTCAAATTGCTACTAATGTTGCTTCCCAATCATCCAAGCATCCAAGTATCCCTCGCTTGGGGTCGCTGCACACGCGGGTAGGGGAATGGGAGATTTTGAGTCTTGGGGTCTTGCTCCTGGGCTCTAATACCTCTTGTGGGAATTTGTGTGGTGAGTACAAGAGAGGGAAGGAGAGAAGTGGGAAGGAGATTAGCATACACAGTAGGTGGGTGGAGCTTTAGACAGTACCCTCTCTATCTCCTTATTGACATTGTAACAAATACTATAAGTGGGTGGGCATGCAATCAAAACCGGCCATGCGGCTTGAAACCTAACATGAATCTACTTCAGCTATGGTAATTAGAGATACAAGGACTTCCAACCATCTAGGAATCATCTCTATTGAGAACAAATAAGCGTTTGGTAAATCGGTATCTATCCCTTTTAGTGCTTCCCTAGAAGTGATTCTTGATAGGTGATCTACTCTTTCGTGTCTAGTGCCGTTTTTGACTACCATTGTGAAGTCAAACTTGAGTAGAATGAGAAACCATCTTACTATTATTCCTATCTTGCATGGTTTATTCACCAAATAGAGTAAGGCTTGGTGGTCTACAAAAAACACAAAACTTGTTAGCTTACAAGTAGTGTTGAAATTTGTTAACCTCATACATCATTCCAAGGCCCTCCCTTTGTGTGGTGGTGTAGTTCTCTTCTGCTAAGTTTAGCTATCGGTTGGCATAAGAGATAGGAAAATCCATTGTCCCCTAACCTAGCTGATTTAGTATGCAACCAATAGAAAAATTTGAAGCGTCAACATGCACATGAAAAAAATTGTTCCAATCTAGAGTCTTCACTGTTGGCGCTGATGTCAATGCTTGTTTAAGCTTCTAGAATGACCCCTTTACATTTCTTTGTCCATTCAAAATTAGTGATAAGTCCATGAATAGGTTTTGCAATGACTGCATACATGTAGATGGATCTATGGTAATAGACACAATACCCCATAAATTATTGAAATTCCTTGACATTTTTAGGTCTCCACATCCATCTCCTCATTCTACAGTTACTCCAAGTTTTCTTGGCTTACCCCTTTCAAGCCCATCTTTTCCATGGTAGATTGAAAATCCTTCCATAGATGTGGTCGTATCTTGATCAACTCACCCAATGTGATTGTGCATTATATTGGAGTCAACATAATTGATTGCAAATTTACCACGTCCAAAGTTTTCTTTGGTCTATTCGATTTTGATGTTTTACACACCAATGAATTTTCTTCATTTTCACACGGATATGAATGTAGTGTCTATAGAGTTGAGCTTTTGATAAGCTTGACTTCTCGGTTCCCTCTTCTCCATACAAGGATTTTTCATCTAGCTCCATGGGTGGTTGATCTAGACACACTTCTTTGATAAAAGATGATTTCGAAGTTAGACTCCCATCTTTCACATCCCTAACTCATTCTCAGAGGTGGTTTGGCCAGTCTTCGTTAACTAAAGGAACTCCATTTAACCCTTCCTCACTATTTGGAACTATTAGTTTAGGCACATGAGTGTTTGCTAGAGCTTTTCTCAACTCTTCATCGTTTTTCCTTTTCCCTTTGTTCAATTTGGTTTCAATTTCAGCTAGTTTTCCTATGAGTTCCAACTAAGGCTTCTATTTCTCCAACATAGATTGTGTGATTCTCACTAAGTTTTTGTAAGCTTCAAGTTTAGCAGCTTCCATGTCAAGTGCTGGGTAATTTTTTCATTTTGTTTCTAATGTCTAACGCGCTTTCAATCCTACTTGGAAAGCTTTCATGGTTGCATTGATTGGTTCATAAATTTTGTCCACCTAGTGCAGATCTTGGTTTTGATTCTTTAAATTTTGTTGAAAATGTTTGTGTCATTTTCTCTACCTTATTTTGCACTTTCTCTCCAATTTCTCTATGTTTCTTTTGTCTTCTAAGATCGTATCATTTGCGTCACTCTTTTTGGAGTCTCATTAGGAAGAGAATGAAGTCTAGGTGGGCCTCTTTATTTGACAGTTTAAGAGAGTCAAACCTTTAGTATTAAGAAAGCAATCAAAGGAAAACTTTTGAATTCAAATAGGTAAAACGGCTAGTTTATTTGAAGTTCAGATTTTTCTCCCAACATGAAATTTGAAATCTAGCAGGTAAAAGTATATCATGTAACATATCTATGGAAAGAGCTCGATGTGTAGATTATAGATCCATAACCTCCACTCAAATCGGAGATCATATGTAGGAGTTATGGAAGGCCGAAAATCATAAATTTGTCATCCCTCTTTTTGGAAGGAAAGTGCATCCTTTGACCACTCCTACACACCCACCATTCTTGCACACATGGCATGTATCTATGCGTCCAACTGTTAATCACCTCCATAATCTTGTGGCAAATAAAGAGGCCCTCCTAGACCCCATCCTCTTCCTAATGTTTAGAAGTTTATTGGGTGTTTCAAAACCATTCGCACTTTTCTCTCGATTAGCTCTACATCGTGCTCTAGTAGTTATCCAAACAAGAACTGTGGGTTTCCCTTTTGATGAGCCACTTGGCATGACATGAACTATATGTATGGTTGCCTTCCCTTTGTTCATTGGATTCCTAGAACAATCTTCTAGAAAATGTCCATCCTTGTGACCACACTCCCCACAATATGTTTTACGTTCTTATATGGCTCATGAGAATAATTTTTTCAATGGTCGTTCGCCCCGCAATTTTGTTATTTTTGGTTCTTGGTTTAGGCATTGGTTTTATCATGAGTGATCTAACCCCTTGGTTTGATATGAAGTAAATTGATGTGGCATTGGGTGGTGCTCAGTAAACATGTTCCACTGTAACGAGTGTCTGAGTGTACCACTCATCCTCCATTCCCATTGTCACAAAACTCGCTTCATTGTAAGGCATGATTGGTACTAGATCTTGTTCATACACTTATCCTTTAGGCAGCATGTACTTGATTAGTACATCATTGTTTCCTGGTAGCGGTGGTTTTTGGCCTAGTATGGGGTGTGGTCTTTACATATCCATAGGTGGTTTTAAACACTTACCATGTTTGGTAGATATCTAAACATGGGCTGTCCTTGTTGTCTCATTGGCACATACTGAACATTTCCACTATATTTAGGCTTATAATAGCACTTGTTTGTTTCATGGTTTGTCTGTTTCCCTTTGATGGCACACTATCTAGGTTGCATTATATGCCCGTACCAAAAAAGTATACATATAGAACATCATTATTCGCCAAAATCCTGTAAAATCACTGAATAGCCAATTTTTTTCTTTTCAATCAAAATATATTTTGATAAAAAAATATACTTAAATAAATACAATCCCCGGTTTTGGTCAAAAGCATAATTGGAGAGCAATATATAGCTAGAGACTATTGAGATATACTTTTAAACTTGTTTCAATGTGTACTAACTTTTTTTTTTGTGTTGTGTCAACTTGTGTGGTGCAGTAGTTTTTCTCTCACCACAGAGTTGGTTTGAAGGTTATATGCCACTTCGTGGTGTGTAGCCATCCGGCTCACTCCAGAAGTGAGTAGAAGCTAGTCTCTTTTCTCGTGTTGTGCACCCACTTGTCTCACTGTAAGGAAGGGTTTTAGGACATACTTAGATTCTCACTCGTGTGGTGCAGTAGTATATTCTCACTATAGAGCTGAATTAGAAATTAGTGGTTGACTTGTGGAGTGCAGCAGGCATGATGCTATACCTCTCACTTCAGAGTGACCTATAGGTTTCTCAATTTTAGATCAACTCAAATCATCATTTGTACCATGTAGAAATGCAAGAGTTCTTCTCATTGTCAAACAAAGAGTGGAGAGATGCATAGTTTACGCCCTCTTCATCTCTATGTGATGCGCTATTTACTCTTGTGCTTCAAACTCCAAAGTCACGTCATTGTTCAACACTAGTTGACTTAATGTTGTCTTGGATGTGGATACATACAATATTTGGCATGTATATGAGATTTTTAAGTGGTCCGTTAATGTTTGTGTTGTGAGTTCCACACATGTCATCAGGGATTAGATTAATTCAAATCATCGTTCATATTGTAAAGAAATATGAGGGTTACATTTGTCTACCTAAGAGTGGAGAGATGCATACCTATGCCCTCTTCATCTTAGCATGACACACATTGCCCTTGTACTTTCTGATCCATAGCTACTCCACTCATCAATAGATGACTTGGTGTTGTCTTGAATGTAAATATGTACGTCGTTTGACCAGAATATGAGATTGTTAAACTCTTCGCTGATGGTTGTGTTTTGCTTTCCACACACTTCATTAGGGATTAATTTGATCAAGCTATCAATCAACATTACAACAATGTCTAGGACTTGTTCTGAGCGTACCTCACACAAGCTCGATTCTCACATGTACACTCTGATCGCTTACATGTATTATGTAATGCACATAACGGGGTCCACTACTTGTGATGAGCATCCCTCACACTCCTAGCCTGCTCACCTCTCTCCATCTCTCTCTTTGTGTGTTCTCCTCTATATTGTACAATGTATGGATTGCAATCATAATATATCATTTTTTGCTATATATTATGTCAATTGTTTATGGATTAGGGTCATGACACAATTTTGATAGTTTACCCTCTCCTCTAACAATGTTTATGTTTTAAAAAATTTATCTTGCAGATATGGTGGATACTAAGTTGGTGAACATCAACAAAAATTTTCCTTCAAAGTGATAGTATGTCACCTTCATCACATGTCAGAGCCTGAGCTTCATTGTTGCCTAAACCCCTCTACTCTGAAGCATTATTACCAATTTAGAGAGGCTTTAGCAAAGTCTGTATTTGAGCAGTTGTAGATCATATTTACGCCCACTGCTTTTGACATATCTTTAATGACATTAGGTTCATTATTGAACATGGTCAAGTAGTCTATTGGATAGATTGCAAAGATTTTTTAGGATCTAAAAAATCTTGAAATTACTTTCCAGGCATAGCTACTTGCATATAACTTTTGCAGCAGCTGTATACTAAGCTCAAGAGCAAGGATAAGCTGGAAAGAGCAACAAATTGCACAAGAGTGGAAGCTAGCTCTTTCAATGCTATTGAAGAGACAGGAGCTATTGATAGATAGAGTCTGTAGATAGTGCCACTCTCGCTCTCGATCAATCTCAGCTCCCCCTCTATTGCATTTTTTACTAGAAACTATAATCTTCAACACAGGCTTCACAACTGGGAGAAGGGAGATGGGCACACGTGAAGCATGTAGGTGTCATACATCGTGCATTTAAAGATCCAGTGTATAAGATGAAGATCTTCAGATTCCACTTGCATGGATCCACAGTGGATCAACAGGTTAAAGACGAAGCCAAAGTTTTGGACATCACTCATCGTGGCATTATTTATCCACTTGCCATGTTCCACCACATAGAGCATCCAAAGCTCATTTCACGTTTTTGGAATGGTGGCCATATAGAGCAGTGGATAAAAGACTGCACTACAAATGGGATTCAACCTGCCATTTTCGATTTTGTGACCACTGAAGGAACAATAGAGCTGTTCCAAAATAGCATTTTATAGATAATAAATTCTCTTCTTCAGACCCTGAAGTATCTACATGAGCACGACTATCTCCATAATGACCTTCACTCCCGCAACCTCATGCTTCATTTTGGATAGAAGGGGGTCTATGGAGGCATTGTCGATTGGGAGTCATGTACAAAGACCAAAACAACAACATGCTTTCCTCCTCTTTGCAACTTGCAAATAGAAACTAGAAAGCAGGCCGAGAGCAATTTTCCATGGGATGCCCCAGAATGCATATCTACTAATCCCCCTCCCTGGAATAAATTCATGGGCATAACCTCCATGTGTCATACTTCTAAACAACTCTTGAAGTGCATGCCATTGCCACAAGAGCAAAACAAAGGTATATTTTAAGCAATGTACTTACCCACCTTGAGAGTGACAAGTGAAACAATCCATCAACCCAACCAAACACTTTTGATCTTTCTCTCTATCTACATGGTGCCCATGGAGTGGGCTATGACATTGTAATGATTTCTCGTCTATGACCAGCTAATGATTTGATTATTGTCCTCTTTAGTTGCACTTGTAAATTATATAATTGATCAAGTTATCTGGTCTTTTTCCAACGACATGGTGATAGATATTATGTATCTTTCTTGCAACATGATTAAGTTATCCTATCTTTTTCTTTCAAGATTTAGAAGTGATGTCTTGTTAAATTCACGATAAGTCTTTCTAATGATTACTTTTTTCTTGAAGGGCAAATATGGAAGGATGACTTAACCACATTGAAGCACAGTCCATCTACAAAGAAGAGAGAGAATGATGTGTCCAAGAGAAATACCTCGAAGCTATTGCGAATCAAAGAGGAAAAGTTTGGGTTGCAAGGCGAGCCTCTCAACCTTAAGGGGTGCAGGAAGCTATGTCGAAACCACTTTGTGCACCAGCAAGTATTTTGAATCAACGAAAATGCAAAGGAATTAACTCCTGTAAAGCTATCAGATTTGCAGCAGAAAGGACTTGCATGAGTATTATTACAAAGATTCATACGACAAGAGAGCATTATGCCAAACAATAACAAAATGGCACTCTACTTTATACAGCAGTGCTATGTTTATGACATCCTTGGGAGACGTGTAGATGGTCAGACCACCCCAGGAATTTTGGAGTTGGGCATGGTCAGAGACTGCAACGAAAGTGGAAAAAAGTCATGCCAATTATCCAATGCCTGCATACAAACATCCCATAGTTCTACTTGCCAGCCAAGGGCAAGATCTTGCACACCAATGAGAGACACCTAAAATTTTGCATGGCAAAATTCATGAGCTTGAGATAGAGTTATCATAGGCCCAAGCCAAGCTGCACTGACAATATGCATTACTATATAGACCATTGCCATATCAGGTTGGTCCTTCGCAACAAGAACCAGTAGGCCCATCTCTCATGCCTAAAAGTATTCAGTTCAACATAGATGAACTACTCAACAAGCTGACTCAACCTTTAGCTTGAGCACTTCGCTCACTTTACCCCTATCTATTTTTATTTGAAGAAAATGCGTGCTACAGTTTTTGTAATCACAGCTCGTCATTTATCCCCTCATGAGCTATTCATTTTTTTATTCTTGATCAA
Source organism: Adiantum capillus-veneris (assembly GCF_014529385.1). Classification (NCBI taxonomy): domain Eukaryota; kingdom Viridiplantae; phylum Streptophyta; class Polypodiopsida; order Polypodiales; family Pteridaceae; genus Adiantum; species Adiantum capillus-veneris. Next base: position 17,662,820 of record NC_140945.1, on the reverse strand, counting down.
AAAAATTGTATTATGACTCTTATTGCAAAAGTAACTTGAGAGAGAGAGAGAGAGAGAGAGAGAGAGAGAGAGAGAGAGAGAGAGAGAGAGAGAGAGAGGTGAACAACAAGTAGTGTAACATGGTAATGTGTCATAATTTTCACATAATCACACTGAGAAAGACTTATAGACATTTAGTCATACATCTTTGTCTCCATCAAACACACCAATCATACCATCTGTTCATCCATATCAAAGCATTTTGAAGCTATCTCCCATTCCATATCATCGTCATCGTCTACTTCCATAGCTATAGCTTCGTGGGTTTGAAAGATACCATAGTGCTTTTGTGATGCTCTTGATGCAATGTTTACTAGATTATGGATAAGTCTCATGTTGTAGAAAACATAAACCAAATCAGCAGCCTATTTAGGGTGAAGCCAGTTTTGTTTCTTGGTATGCATAAAGTCAAATTCCAACCAATTTCTCTCAGAGCTTTCACTTGATGTTGCAATAGATATAACTCTAAATGCAATGTGTTGCAGCTCCACTTTATCCCCACCATACTCCTTCCACCATAAAGACGCACTTGTGTGTGCAATGGCATCTATATGCCACGGATCCTAGAACATGCCAGTTCTATTAGCATAATCAACTCACTGCTGATGAAAAGCAGTTTTCCCATCCTCTATTCCCAATAGTTGAGAGCACCCTATTTTGAAGTCAATTGTGACTTATTTATTGGTCGCTTGTTGGTGCATTTGAAATTTTGGACCCAATAAAAATGCAGCACCATGCAACGGAGTATGCAATTGCACCCATCGCTTGTTGTGGCAACTGTGATTATGGAAGTGTTGTCCTTTGCAACAAATCCATCATGTTCTCTTACTTTGCGTAATGCCTCTAACATATACCAATAGACTCAACCAAAGAAAAAGGATTCTTTTTTGACTATTTGCAAATGGTTTGGCCAGGGTGACAACTCTTTCTACATTGTGCCAAAAAACTTGCGAGTTCACAAGCTGTGCACATCTTGTAGCTGCCTCTTGGTAGCTAGGATACTTGATGAGTCAAGTAGCCCATTGTTTATTGGCTATTGTTTCAATCAAATCAGGCTTCATTTCTTGCAAGGTGGCAAGAACATAGTATGTCCTTGCAAACCTTGTCACACAAAATATCTGTAAAGTTTTATAGGGTGATTTTATTCAAAAAAGAGCATATGAAAATTGATTCTCTCTAATAAATTTCACCAAATGATTTGTATCCAGTAGTATTTGTTGTATAAAGTCCATTTTACCAATGTATTTTAATAGCAAATTAAGAGTATGCGCGGCACATGGCACCCAAGTAATCTTTGGGTACTTAGACTGAATAGCCCTCCCTGCAGCCTTGTAATTGAATGCATTATCTACAATAATTTCAATTACATTATTTGGCCCACCTGCCTTTACTATGGTTTTCTCATATATTCTTGCTAGATAATCGTTAGTCTTCTCTTTTAAAGAGGTGTCAATGGCTTCTACGAACATGGACCCTCTAGGGTTGATAAGCATCACATTGATGAGTGGCTTCTTCCAGCAATTTTTCCATCCATCCAACACTATGGTGCAACCATATGCAGGAACAAAGTCTAACACCGTGTGCTTGAGGATGGCTTCAATATTATCTTTTACTTTATCTAGATAATATGTGCATATCTTATTATAATGAGGAATCACAAACCATTTTTTGGTTGTGCTCATTAAAGCATATTGAAATATGGGGTTGCTCATAGCATTGAATGGTATACCACACGCCACAAAATCTTGCATCCATTTCAAATGCAACTCAAGAAACCATTGATGATCTAATGCTTCATACAGCATTTGGCCATTGGATGATGCTTTTAGTTGACCTAGGATTTACTATTGCTGACGTTGAAGCGTGTCGATGAAGTGGAGTTGACAAGGGAGTGTGATCCTTTGCTTCCATATGCACATCTCTGTCATCTCATTGATAACAGACATTTCAACATCCGTTGCAACTTTTTTGACAGTAGCACTTTTGCTTTTAGCTGCAAGAATTGGTTGTGCTATGCGAGCATACTTTGGCAATCTAGCGTAAATATCTCTCGGTGGAGCCATACACTCGGACACATTACCAAGGACTTTAAACAAATGCTCTTTGATTTTGATTGCATTATCACTGAACTCATGGCCGCATGTATTGCATTTCAATCGAGATGTATTGTTTCTGGCATGCAGCTTGTGGACATAACTCCACTCATGTCCTTTCACCATGTTGAAAGATGAATTTAATCTAGTAGAATCAACAAATCCACCTATCAATTTTGAGGTCAAAATTAATTCAAAGCAAAAAACTACACAAGCAATGCTCTATCAATTAATATAGTGATCAAAGTTTGTCCACATTATCAATTAGACTCATGCTACATTATCAATTAGCAATAAACAATGATAGTCTTATCGTTCTTCAAGAAACTCGTGTCAATCAAATTATATTTTCAAGCACTAAATAACCTCATCACTTCAACCAAACATTTCAATCACAATTCTCACATTGCACTATGTCAATTCATTTAAAGTGCAAGCTTTTGGCTTTCACACATTATGATAATTGATAATCATTATGACAATACAAAAAATCGCATCATCATGCTGCACTATATAGATTTATCTAAAGTGCAAGCTTATGGATTTCACACATTATGATAATCAATAATATTAATCAAATCTTGTAGTTGATTCTCACTGGAACATGATGATTAATTGCAAACCTTGACGATTGTCATATCTATCTAAAGTGTGAACATGAAGTTCTCAGCCTCCACGATAGATCTTTGAGAGCTTATCTATTTGCAATTGTTGTGTGTGTATGATCACACAATATGATAGATGTAGCAATCCAAATAAAGATAATTTAATATCAATATATTTAGACATGAGAAGACTAACTTTTAACTCCAGTGAGAGCTTAGTGTGATGGCTCTACACAGGACAAAAGAATTCTACCTATGTTCACTTTGATGTGAGAAAATATATGCACGTCAAAATTGAACCTACCTAAATAAAAATGACCTCTATTCTATTATATTTTGCAGACTGATAACCTCATGTGAGAGTACACTCTGCACACAACGACAACCTCTGATTCACTTCCTCATGTTAGTAAACTGAGCATGGAGCAAGTGACTGCTAAAAAATAAACACCTTGTATGAGTGATAGTTTGAGCTCTACACAACATACAAAGCTTACATAATTTGAACCTAAAAAAAAAAAAGAATCAGTCAAATTTTTAAAAAAACATAAAATTGATTTTAAACAAAAGATCTTAAACTATTCTAGATTTCAATAATTTTTGGATTATAAATTTTTTTATTTTTTTCTCTAATAATAACATGGAATATCTTTTGTGATGAATACTAGTTTCAACAACGCGTGTTGCCACTATAAATAAATTTTTTCTATCAATGTATTCTTCGATTAAAAAATACTTTGTGTAAGTGTTTTTCAATCATTTTTTAGCGAAGTTTCTTTCAATCAAAAAACTAGGAAAAAATTTCAGTTGCTCTTTTTTGTTGACGTGGCACTGTATAATACACCCGTATTATATGAGGTCATGTAAAATATGCCCATATATGATGTATTATACGTAATGCAACTTAGCACACCAGTTCAATGGTCTATAATGAGCCATAGGTTGTCCTTGAGGTGGACCCTGTCCTGGCCCTCTCATAGGCATCCTTTGCATGTTATTCATCATGTCGTTCATTCGCTTAAGCATGTCCTCCATGGTATTGACAATAGCTACCATAGTTGGTTCTACTTTTGTTGGCCCAATAGATGTGGTTCTCTCATTTTGTACATTCTTGACAATGCTTTTCTCATTGAAAGTCTCGCAATTATCACTAGATAATTTTTGTGTCTAAGATGCATGCTTCCCAAGTTGCATGTTTTTTACTATACAAAATGGCATGCAAATCCTTGTTAAGCACTCCCTCTAGGAACAATGAGACTAGCCTCTCCTTGGTTAGAAATTGACTCTATGATGATGTTTTGCACCCACTCTCCTGAATGTGTTTCTCATTAAGCCTTCAAGCTAGTAGCTTGGTAGGTGTGACTTGTGTGGACCTCTTCTTGTTCTTGTGTCACTCATTATTTCCTTGTTAAAGGTGGTTTCTGCTTCTCTACCCCCATTTCTATCATTGAGGTGACTACTTTGGGCTGTACTTCCCCGCTGGTTAGCCATAATACGAAATACTCTCTCATTTGGCCCAAAATTCTAATTTGTTTCAGGTATGGTCTCCATAATAACTACTCAGATTGAGTTTCCCTGTGGCATTTTTGTCTATTTAATCTCCTTTGGAGTCATCATAACAATATTATTCTTATAGCAATCTCTAAAGGGGTGGATGCGAAGTTATGCTAAACCCTTATATTTTATCTTAAAAATGTACAATATTTTCAAGGGTGTCAACTGCCTTGGTTTGGCATGAGCAGTCTATACCAAATCCGTAACATTGTTGTCTTCCAAACAATAGACTCCAAGCCTTGGGTTTTCATGGGTATGCACTTTAGAGGTTTAGTGTCTATCAAATCATATTTTTTGAGCTCTAACACTTGTAGTCCTTCTGTTATGGTCATGCTCAAAATCAAAGTGTCAACCTCCAATTCCCATCTGTCTATAGTGTCTGGATTTTGATTTTGAGGTATTTCACTCTATTTTGGTCCATGTAGAAGGTATCTTGCTTGTTTTCCGTAACCTTCTCTTCAAACTCGATGGTATGGTCATCTACCCTTATGACACATTCCTCATTAGGATCCAGATAAATATGGCCATCGTACTTCTTAGTCTTTAAAAAATTCAGGATGTGCTTGAACTTGAGTGAGGTTGCAATCCCCAACTGGGTCTCAAAAGAAGACATCTTGGGACTTGAGTCAGAATAAGTGTTTGACACTTTTCTTGATATAGTCTCTCAAGGTCTCCCTTCGTTTACACTTTCTTATGTGGATACTCTACTCTTAGTTTCTCGGTTATGGCCTTGATTCGCAACAAAAGGTCTGACCTTAGGTACATAAAAGACTTGAGCTTCTCAACGAAAAGGAATGTGTGGCCTTTTGTACCAATACCAACCCGTTTCAGACGCAGGCAATTCAATCTGGCAATGTCCAAAGTTGTTCCAATCTCCCTGTGAAATCAATAGTGTATAAGTTAGTCTAAGGATCACACGGATATGCAGGAACTCTTGGTGCAAATTTTTAATTCAATCCTGTCTCAACACACCCAGCCACATCAATCTACAATCTTCAACTCTAGAATACTCAGTTTCAAGTAGCAAACAATGTCCAATTGACTCCAAATTTTTAGGCCACCTGAATGATGAGTCTACTAATACTAGTGACCCAAAAATGTGAAAATTTCTTTCTCTAGCTAACAAGAGATATTAATTGCAATTAATATCTACTAAGTCAAAAATAAAATACTTTTCAATTTTACTGGTTTCCTCAGTTGAGTGTATGTCTAATAAGCTCTGTTTCTATTTTTGACAAATTTGGACAAGTTTTGCACACATTTTTATCAATTTTAGTGATTTACAGAGTCAAACACCACACAGGTGTTAGTCTTGGTCACTCCTCATCCAAATAATCTGAAATTTATCATAGACACTTAACTACTATCAAAGACCCAATCCCTATAGGAAAAATTCCACAAAATGGATTTTTTGAAGTGGAACTTATTAATCACAATTAATAGCTCCTAGGTCAGAATCAAGGATTTGTCCTACTTTTGGGACTTGTACTGGATGTTTACCCCTAAACCAGCCACCTATCAAGTTTCATGAAATTTGGTTTAGCTTCCAGTTTCTTGGGCCAATTTTTGTGTTTGTTTCTAGACTTCGGTGAAATCTGGATCCAATTGACAACTCATAGGTCCAATTGTCTTCAAACTTGAACCAGTGTCCCCTTGCACTATATTCTAGGTTGTAGTATGGTCAGTGAGCAAGAATTTTGTACTTTCAAGCCAAGAGATACTAATCTTGATTACTATCTTTTTGACTGGAATCACACTGGTTTCTTCCCTTTTTTGTGACATATAATTGAAAAACAGAGTTTTAAAGCCTATCTCTAGGTCTTGCCTATTCTGGATTCAGTTTGAGTCTCTCACCTATTAGTTTTATGTTTTTGAGGTAAAAATATTGCCATTATGGAAATTCACACTTAATTAAACTCCATGTCCTTATACTTCTTGCAAAATGGTTTGATCCTTACTTGTTAGGGTGTTGGTGATGCTGAAGTTACTTCCTTGGGCCAAAGGTATTAATTCGATTAATATCTTTTGGAATGCAGATGAGATTTTCTGATCTTTTGACATCATTTGGGTTTTAAACAGATCATTTCAAAAGCTTTTGGCCAAACAAACTTAAATTCACAAGAATAAACCACCAAAGAGATATTAATCTCTGATTTGGTCAAATCTTGAAATCTTCTCCTTAAGTTGGTTTTTGGCTTACCATGGCTTTTTCCAAATTAGTTGTGATTTAAAATGCTAGTCTTTTTGGTTTTCCTAGCTTACCTATGAACATTGAGTCCTGGAATCTCTAAAATTTCCTAAAATGACTCACTGATGACACCTCATGTGGTGAGATAGGTTGGAAATCCACCTAGATATCTATTTACCCTACTCCTAGTCAAATCGGCATTAGGTAGTGGAAACTAACACTAAGTTTTTAACTATTTTCATAATGAAATGAGCATCAACCTTCAGAATCTGACATAATCTAATGCATCAACCACTCAAACAAAACCTAACCCAAGCCTAAAAGGTTCTCTAAGAGCACACCTACTCCCAAGACACCTCTACACAGCTGAAGTACACACACCTCAACCGTGCATTTTCTAAAATATGATTTTTGACTCTAGGTAAACCTAGAGGAAGTCTTTCAAGAATGTTATTAGAAATCCAAGATTTTCTCTAGTTTAGATTACCTCATTCCCTGACAACGATGCCAAAATGTTGGGCCCTTTGCTTGCCAATCCAAACTATCTTATTGTATAGATAGCGAGAACCACGGATATAAATGTCGTACCATGGGACGAAGTTAACCCGACTAGTGCATGGAGGATACAAGAGATGTTTTTCTCTTGGGAAACACATTCAATCCCTAATTACTCAAAACAACACTCAACCGCATGTCACACAACAAAACTAGTCATGACGCGGCAAAGAAATCTCATCATTTCACCCATCAAATGAAGTCCAAACACAACCAAACTTATGGAGAGGATAGGCACCATATAAAGACACATGCCCAAGTCCGTGAATACCCATTTTGATCACTGTCCAAAATTACAATTAATATTAACAGGGAAAATTTTACGTAACTACTTTTGGTTCCGAATGCACCTATCAGCTTAGCAATGATGCCCGACCATCTCCCCTATGCATAAAATCCAATTTTGATATGTGCAATGTGAGTTATGAGAAGATTTAGAAGGATTTTAGACAGAGAAAAAACATAGATTTATTGCATGAGAAACTTACAATGACGCATAGAGATTTCACTTGCAAACGCAATGGAAGTAACGGCACTCCAAATAGACCATCCATCAACAAGAGAGTTATGAGCTTGAGAAGAAAGAGGGAGAATACACAGTGTTCACAGTAATAACACGTAGCTTCATTATCCAAAGTGAACTTGCAAAAACAATACAAAAGTTGGCTTTTATACCTTGCCATAAGGTTTTCGGTCAAAAATAAAGAGGTGTGCCAACTCTACCTCAGCCTAAAGATTAAGTGATACAATCTAAAAGCTTATATCCCCACTGGATCTAACTCATAATTGCATATGCACTTTCTTTGGTAATTAATAAAACACAAAAACTTGCGGCTATAATTGTCCAGATTGAGTAAAAAATGAAATATTACATCATTAGCTGACCTTTAGAGCCTCTTTGTTAGCTAGGCTGCTAACATTCCCCTCCTCCTAATCTGGGTCATCTATGACACAACTTCAAGGAACTCGGTAACGATAAGGTTTCCTTTCTTTTTTCCGCTTCTTTAGAGCTTTGAGGGTTTCATAGTACTTCAATTGCAGCTTCTTATCCACCTCGATCAAAAATTGCATGTCGATAGGAACTGGGGTGGTTGGGCTCCATGGTTGTATATGCCACAATACAAAGGTTGGCTGATCTTTAGTTCAAAAATAAAGAGGTGTGCCAACTCTGTCTGAGCCTAAAGACTAAGTGATACAATCTCAAATCTTATAGCCCCATTGGATCTTACTCATAATTACATATGCACTTGCTTTGGGAATCAATAAAATACAAACAACTTGAGGCTTTAATTCTCCGAATTGAGTAAAAAATGAAATATTACATCATTGGTTGATGTTGAGGGCCTCTTTGTTAGCTAGGCTGCTAGAAAGGTCACATGCATCCACTAAAAAGGATAAAGAATCGTATTCCCCAAGAGAAATCTAAAGACGACAAAGGTCAAGATGAAGTTTCATAAGAGTTAATGGAAAGTGAGGCTTATATTGTTAAGGCAAAAGAAAAGGAGAAATAAACTGAAGAGGCAATGGGATTACAGACAAACAGAAGATAACATATGAAAGTGACCCTAAAGAATCACCTGGTGCCAAGAAAAATCTAAAGATAACGAAGATATAGAGGAAAAGTTCCATCGGAGTTTATGGAAAGTTAAGCTGATACTGTTGATAAACTAATTTTTTCATGTGCATAGTAGTATGCATGAATGTGTGTGAAAAATTACGTAAACACAAGAATTTGGAAAATTTTCCAAAGAGTTATTGGGTTTTAAGTATTGTGGAGAATGTACACATTGTAAATAGTCATGTGTATGTGTCGGTAGTCATGTACATGTACATAGCTAGACATGGTGTCAGAGTCTTGGATATCGTGCCAAGTGGTTTTTTTGTCTCTAGGGTATGTTTTTAAGCTATCTAGAATGTAAATAATGCAAGTGGAAAGTGTGGGTATGCTTATCTTGCTTTAAAGGCTTGACACGTGCGATAACTACCTATTTATGAGTGCCTAATATGCAATGCTGTGTGAATCACCTTAGAAGTAGAAAAAAATGGAATTTTGATATGTGGACATGAATTTGAGTATCAAGGATCAAGACTACAACATCACAAATCACAAGCGCTTTTGGCTTGAGTGTCCAGGGTGAGTGAGTGTGTGCTTGAGAAAATATGAGCGCTTTCAGCACTATGTGTGTAAGAAAAATTAGGGTTTCAACAGGTGGTTCTATATGTAGTCCCGACTTATTGGTGTCCTATTTTTGAGTGTGTGGAGGAGTGAATGAGGGTTTCTTATCTTCAATTTTTCACTTCGGAGAGTCTATAGAAGTTCTAATATTTTCATGGATATAAGTGTCTGAGGAATCGAGGGAAGAAAGTATGGCTTTCTTCAAGACTATCAGACTTGTATCGATGCCATTAGGATTGAGGATACACCAAAGAGTCCAGTAGAGTGTATTTTGATGAATCTTTTGGTTTGAGAGAGGCCCTTTGTGGCTGTATTTTTTGTGATTTTGATGGTATTTTATTGTGACTTTTGGTAGCCATTTATATGATTCTAATCCTTGATCAACTCAACTGACTACATAGTGTAGGGTAGGCAAGGGCTTGTAGTTAGAGCTATTTGGAGATTGAATTGAACTAGAGGGGGGGATTCTGATTGAGCTATTGACTAGCTATGTGTAAGGTGAGAAAAGTAAGGGAGTTTCTTCTATTTTGTTAAGGTGCAAGGGTGTGTGAGTGTGCATACGATATCTTTTTCTCCATCATCTTTTGGCTATCCTACAAGGGACCGGAGATTTGTTGATTGTGCACTCAAAAGTCAAAGTTTGAGTGGTTATGTTTTCACATTTTGGATGTTGAAGGGAATGCAATGATGGTGGTGCCATTCCATCCATCTACTTTAACTTGACTTTGACTTGATATGTTTATGCCGTGCGGCTCCAAGTGAGGTGCAAAATCTTGCACGTATCAATTTGGTGGTCAGAGGTAATGCAAGGGATTTTTTTAGGGCTTTGCAAAAGATTCAAAAGGGGATTAAGACACTTTTAAGAGATGCTTTTTGAAGCGGTTCAAGAAGGTGATTCCTCACCAAGATACATGGAAACCCGTAACTAGATTATTTATATAAGAACACGAGTCTGTTGTAGAGTTTTGGTCAAGATTTAATGGTGCTTGGAGAGTTTGGAAAGATGATGTGTTGCGTGTTTAATTCATTTCTAAAGGGGAATTCTATTCTTCCTTTACAAATTGCCAAAGAATAGAGGTATTCACAAGTTTGTTGCATCCAATTTTTAAAGCAAAAGTACAAGAGGAAGAGCCCAATTCCATGTGTGAAGTATTAAAAATAACACTAAAAAGAGAAAGAAAGCTATGTGTTACTACAAGCATATGTGAATAAAGCATGTAAAGAAATTGTGGAAACCATACATGTGCCTATGTTGCATGATGTTCAAGGCACATTAGATAGATAATAAATATGAAACTTTGAGCATTATTGTGAAAATCAAAGATGAGGAGAATAAAATCCAGGAAGATGAGGTAGCCTACGATGGTGGCAAATTTGACATTGATGAGAATAGGTGTGGAGATTTATGTGATAATGACATAGCATTACAAAATCCATCTATAAAGGGCATATTAGCCTTGCACAAAGAGTAATGTTTTTTTTTTGGGAAAGGGCTTTGCAGTAGCAAGACTTGGATGCTTGTAATGAAGATAAGATGGTGGGATATGGTTAGAGATTCTCCACACCAAATGAATATGAAGTAGGAAAGAGTGATGCTATGCTAGATGATTTTTACCTTGGGTGCACGTGATTTACTAGAGATAGGGACTGGGAAACCTTCTAGTGGCTTGCAACGGTATTGGGTCATGAATGCAATAGGAATGAAGTCTATAATTGCAAGGATCTGATGCTAGTTCCATCTCCTAGGGATATGGTTATTCAATTTAAACATCATAAGAATGTAACAAGAAAGAAAGTTACAGTGATCTTTTTCTTGAGCGGTAGTTTTATGGATGCATTTCAGATGCTTCAATGTATGATTGGGCCATATCCTTATGTTTGCATAGATCTTGATTGGCAATTAGTGAGTCTTGGGGAAAATTGGCATGATTAAGACTTGGGTATGATGTCTTGTGTGGCTTTGTATGCATATCTTCATATTTTCCACTAGAAGACAGATTATGTGGAAGAAGAAGATGCTAGTGATGGGGTATTTGTGAATCTTTTTCAATCCTTGAATGGAACTTGAAGTGGTTGGAGTGATGGTCTCTTTTACATAGGGAATGAAGAGGAATTTATGCAACTTCATGCTGGTTGGAGTGATGGTCTCTTTTACATAGCGAATGAAGAGAAATTGATGCAACTTCATGATGATGTGAATTTTATGGCTATTAAAGGGATGATGTCTAGTAATGAAATGAATTCTGAAGTAGCTATGGGTACATGGCTGGAATGACCTCTATTACAAGATGACATGTGTCAACCATGGATGAGATTCATATCATGCTTGGAATCTAGGTGAGGTGTACCATTGTGGCAAGAAAATAGATGCTTTCCCCTTTAATGTGAGTGGAATTCTTGGGTACTTAGGTGGTACTTAGCTAGGTAGCGTGTAAACAAAGTAGAGGCCTTGAAGAGGAAGAGTGGAAAAGGAATCCCTCGTCAACAACTCCACACACTCATTGTATAAGAGAAGCGACAGTCACCCAAGAAGAGAGCATGCATTTATCATCACCCAGTCAAGGAAAAGAAGGTAGCAGAAGAGAAAGACAAAATAGATGAAACGTCCACTATAAATATGACAATTGAAGACATTGTTGAAGTTCAAGATAACAAACATCAATAGGATTTTTTAAAGCCTTGATTCAAGAGTCTGTGCTTGAAGGCTCTACCAAGCAAAACAAAGTGTCTATATAAGAACCATAAAGCAAAGAAGGAGAAAACCATGGAGCATCCATATGATAGAGAGAGCAGGTCCACCCACATACAAAGGAATGGCATGCCTCAAGCCTCTAGAAGAAGATGATGAGCATCAATACTACAGCAGATAGTAGGTCCACCCACATACAAAGGAATGGCATGCCTCAAGCCTCTAGAAGAAGATGATGAGCATCAATACTACAGAGATAGTAGGTCCACCCACATACAAAGGAATAACATGCTTGAATCCACTAACTCTAGAGAAGATGATGAGCTAGAAAAGAAATTATTCAAGAAATAGCTCAAAGTCATCAAAGAGTTAAACATGAATGAGATACTAGGAATGTTGGTGCTATAATTCATCAATAATTAGGACTAGGGAAAAGGAGATGACAAATGTTTGAGCTGCCTATGAAGACAAAACCACTGCAGAAGAGAAATTAAAGACCAAAGCTAGAAGTGCATGGTGAGAAGATCTATGAAGAGAAAGAACAACTAGCAACAATGACTTTCATCTTACCTACACTGAATAAGAGTCATTAATAGCTAATGATATTCAACTCAGAGGGGGTGACCAAAGCGAGAATGAAATCCATTCAGATAAAAGTTGAGACTTACGTGTTGATTGAGGATCACCTCTATAAGAGAGAAAAGGTTAATACATTCCAATTTTTGAACAAGGTCATGTTGGACAAGCAGGTGGAAATTCTTTTGTTGACAAAATCACAAAGCAATTTTGGTTGCAAAAATTTGGTGGCTAACCTTGTTCATGGATGTCGAAGCATATGTGAAAAGATGCTGCCAATGAACAAAAGTATATATGCAGAGACAAAATGCCTTTAAGACCTATGATGGGGGCAAGGGATTTTGCCAAGTGGGGAATAGACTTTGTGGGACTGATAGCACCTCCCACATATCGTATACATGCCCATTATATTATAGTGGCCATAAACTATCTAACCAAATGGGTTGAACCAAAGCTACAAAGAGAAACAATGCAAACACAACAATGTAAATTTTTTATGAGAATGTATTTACAAGATATGGGCTATTGATCAAGATAGTGAGCGAAGAGAGACCCACTTCCTAAACAAAGTGATTGAATTACTTTTTTATGAATTCATGGAAATTCATTGCAAATCAGCACCTTATCATTCTTAAATTAACGGCCAAGCAGAGAGCACAAAAAAATTCCTTTTCATGATGATCACAAAGATAGTGATGAGTGAGTAGACTAGGACCAGAAACTACCTTTAGCTCTTTCGGCATACCGAGTGGCTTACAAATCAACAATTGAAAAAACACCTTTCAACTTGGTGTTTGGACTTAATTCCATACTTCCCATTGAATTCTTGATTTCCACACTTTGAGTAGCTAAGGAACAATGGACAAGTCACAAGCTATCAGAACGGTTAGATGTTCTCAAGAAGTTAGACAAGACACGCTTACAAGTTGTTGCAAATATCTATGCACAAAAATGATGCATGAAGGAGTTCCACGATCAACATGTAATCAATAAGTGTCAAGGAGTTCAAAAAGGGTGATTATGTATTAGTCTACACCTTGAAAAAACACTCCAAAATGTTAAAAAGCGAGGAAACGGACCATTTTTTATTCATGACATACCGTCAAGTGGCTCCATAGAACTTGCAACATTAGAGGGAGAAGAGATACCTAGCTGTATTAGTGGCTACTCGTGGTTAAAGAAATATCAATTACCACTAACCACGAAAACGAGGGAAAAGATTCGCAAGGCTGCAGAAAGAAATAACAAGCCCAAGATAATCAGGCATATGCTCAAAGGAAGCTAAGTTGCAGATCTTAAAGTGCAAGGAAAGATAGAACAACATACAAATCTTGCCACAAATTCTGACCTCACCTCCTCCAATAGAATCGATTCAGACAGAGAAAAACTAGCTTGGAGGCTTGGATGTATGCATCCAAATAACGCTTCCAGTTGTAGCTCATGAAGTGTTGCCATATACATGTGGTAGTGTTGTGTGTGAACACACTTAGAACTGCCAGGGATTTTTTCCTTCTCTAGGAGTTTTTTCCCCCGTGCATTGTATATACACCCATTACTATAGGGCTAGCTTATCTTTTAGATGTGCACTAAGAAATATATTCTCTATTGTGTACACATCCCGTCTTCAGACATTCTGAATGCTCCGGAACTTTGAGGAAAACCTTGTCTCCTTCTCCAAAAGTAGCAAGACGTCGATGCTCATCTGCGTACTTCTTATATGGATCTTGAGCTTGCTTAACATTCTGTCGAGCAACTCGAAGCATGTCAAAATGGTCTTGGAGAAAATCCTTTGCTTGTTGTATCTTCTCCTTAGCCAACCCCACCGTAACGGGTGATCTAGGTTGAAATCCATACAAAAGCATAAATGGACTAAACCCTGTAGTCACATGATTTGAACTATTATAAGAAAATTCCAATATAGGTAAGTAGTCTTCCCAATTGGTTTGCTTCTTGTTAATGTATGCTCGTAGCATATCGATACTCTAGCACTTGATTAACTCTTTCTGTTTGACCATTCGTTTCTGGATGATCACTCGTACTTAGATTAAGTTTAGTTTCCAACTTTTGGAACACAGCTCTCCAGAAGTGATTATCGAACTTTCGATCTCTGTCACTAATGATACTAGCTAGAAGACCATAGAGTTTATATATATGCTCTACAAATAGCCGTGCTAGTTCCGGTGTTTTTAACGTAGTCTTAGTGGAAATGAATCGACCCATCTTTGTGAGACGGTCTACAATTACCCAAATGGCATCATGGCCACGATTTGTAGTAGGTAGTACTACTACAAAATCCATAGAGATACTCTCCCACTTACCTTGTGGAATCTCTAAAGGATGTAAAAGGCCACCTACCTTGCGGCGCTCTGCCTTATTAACTTGGCACTGTTGGCAGTTTAGTACGTACTCTTGAACATCATGATGTAAGACCGACCAATAAAACTGCCATCGAACTAAGGCATATGTCTTATGGATACCTGGATGACCAGCACTTGGACTATCATGACACTCAAATATGATTTGGTGCCTAGTGTCTGAGTCCTTTGGCACACATACTCTACCTTTGTGGAGTAAGTAGCCATCATCAATGGAAAAATTCTTCCATTGCTTAAGCTCTTCCTAAGTAGGGGTGGAGCTCTGTGTGTTGGAGTTTCTATCTGCGCGTGCAGAGACATGTTGATCTGGCTGTTCAGAGACATGTGAGTGTGAGGGATCCCTTTTTAAAACTACACTCCACACTTTATCATATGAGTGATCTTGTGCACACTTGCCACGTAATGACTCCAAAAATCCATTCTTTAGTTCCGTAAAAGCAAGTGAATTAATCTGAGGCATCCGACTTAGTGCATCCGCTACTACATTGTATCGCCCCTTGAAATATCATATCTTACAATCATAATCTTGAAGGATTTCTGCCCCATCTATCTTTACGGCCCTTCAAGTCTATTTCAGTAGTAAACCATTTGATACTCTCATGGTCAAAAACTACTTCAAACTTGGCACCATATAAATAGTGTCGCCACTTTCGTAAAGCGTGAATTATGGCATATAGCTCTCTCTCATAGACAGAATAATTTTGTTGAGCTCTATCTAAATTTTTACTTTCAAAGGCTATAGGTCTTCCCTCCTGGAGAAGTACTACACCAATGGCATTATCACTAGCATCAGTCTCTACCACAAACGGCTGAAGTGGGTTGACAATTGCTAGGATGGGAGTAGTGGATATAGCTACCTTGAGCTGTTCGAAACTGCGTTTTTGGGCTTCTTCCCAAGAAAAGGTCTTACCTTTTGCTTTAAGTTGATCCGTCATAGGAATAGTGATTTTGGCATAGTCACGGATATACTGTCGATAAAATCCAGCCATGCCTAAAATATTTGAAGCTCCTCAACCGTGTTGGGATGTGGCCATCGAAGAATGGCAGCGACCTTGTCGGTGTCCATTTTGATGCCAGAATAAGAGATCACATGACCGAGGTAATGTATCTTTGTTTTAAAGAAATCGCACTTGCTTTGCTTAGCATACAACGCGTGAACTCGTAGCTGTTCAAACACTTATCGTAAGTGTTCTATGTGTTCATCTTCAGTCTTACTGTAAATGATAATATCATCAAGGAAAACAACAACAAATTTTCCAAGATAGGGACGTAAGACACTATCCATGAGTGTCATAGATGTAGCTGGAGCATTGGTTACACCAAAAGCAAAAATTCAAAATGCCCGAACCGTCTTCTAAAGGCAGTTTTGGAGATATCTTGTAGTAGGATACGTACCTGGTGGTATCCTAAACGAAGATCTATCTTTGTATATTATCTTGCCCCGTGGAGTTTATCAAACAACTCATCCACTCAAGGCAGAGGATACTTGTTCTTGATGGTTATTGCATTTAATCCGCAATAATCTACGCACATGCGCATAGTACCATCTTTCTTTTTTACCAATAGAATTGGTGATGCCCAAGGCGAAGTGCTATGTCTAATGAAACCACGAGCAAGGTAGTCAGCCAACTAACTCTCAACCTCCTTGGCTTCTTTAGCACTCATACGATAAGGTGGTTTACTCACCAGTTTAGTTCCTGGCAAGACATCTATGCCATGCTGCACATCACATGTAGGGGGTAAACCCGGTGGTAAATCACTTGAGAACACATCACTATACTCCATGAGTAAGTGAGTCAGCTTTTTCCATGCAAAAGGAGAAAGTAAACTAGAGTTATGCTGGGATGGAGAATCTTGTAATTCCTATAATGTTTGTTTTACAATAGTTGCACGTTGCTCTATAGAATAAAAATTGAGAGCACTTTGCTCGTTAGATTTGTTAACACTTTGTTTATCAGTAAAATTCATTGCACTTTGCATACCATTACTATAATTCATTGCACTTTGCATACCATTACTAGAATTCATTGCACTTTGCATACCCTTACTATAATTCACCGCACTTTACTCTTGAGAATTCAGAAGACTTGGAGACAAGCAGCAACACAAAAAGACTTCATGTATTAAATTTTCTTTCTGCAAAATAGAAAGCTCGGTTGTACATATAAGAGGTGCAGATGGTACATTTTTCTCACCAAGAAAAAGCACATGTTTACCATTGGCCATAAAGGATAAGGAGTTGTGTTCATAACTACTGTGCAATGTGTTTCCTAAACCATGCAGCCACTCCCGTCCTAAAACTACATCAGCACTGTCCATGTTCATAACTTGGAAGTCAAGGGTCATCGTATGATCTTGAACAATAATCTCAACCCCTTGAACTACCGTGTCCCATACTTCTTTATCATTCCCATATATCTGCTCCACCACATACTTGTGAGAGCAGGGAGTCTGTGTAAGCTTCAATTTCTTGACTATCTTATAGTTCAAGAAGTTATGAGTTGCACTATCATCCACTAAAATACGAACACATTGTTTGTTAATAGTGCCATGCATGCGAATCAAATCATGGGGGCCAAAGGTGGGCTGCTACATTGAAGCAGGCACACAACACTTGTGCTTTTCTTCCATATGAAGAACCTCTACATCACAATATTTAGGAGATGAATCTAATGTGAGGCGTTGCACTGTGTGCATGGCCTTTTCTTTGCCTTGCAAAAGAGGACAATCTTTCTTGTTATGTTGGTCCAAAAGACATCTAAAATGCAAATTGTGTTTCTTTGCACGCTCAAAATCAACAGTGCTGAGAGACCCAGGCAGAGTATCTTGTGATTGCTTAGGCTTCTTAGCCTCTTCTAGGCATGGAGAGGTAGATTGTCTCTTGTTCCTCTTGGAACGTGTGGGAGATCTACCTCGCCATTGGCTCTTAGCCACATTGCTCTTAGAAAAAGTATTCTTAGAGTAGGGAACATTTCCTTTCCTCTCTTGGTCATCTCATATCTTTGTGCATGACAAATGGCTTATTCCAAAGTTTTTGGATGTTGGGTCTTGACATGAAGAGGATATTCTTTGTCAAGACCCCTATTAAAATCCCGTATCTTTTGGAATTCATCTAGACCTTCTAGTTTTAATATGATTTCCCGATACTTTGAAAGGTACTGTTGAGAGAGAGGCCAGACATGCAGCATGCATCCCATTCTAACCAATTCTTATCTTCTTCATTGGAGTCCAAAAACTCTTTGGAGAAAGAAGCTTGAAACGCAGCCCAAGACGAAGGACGAGCATCTATTGGAAATGTCATCCACCACTTATAGGGCTTGCCTTTAAGAGATATACTTGTTTCCACAGTCGTCTTTATATCGGGGGTGTGTCTCAATCTATGAATATCACTCTATTTGTGTAAGAACGTATTGGCCGCATCCTTGTTGCGATCACGCTCTTCCCCATGAAACTCAGGAATGGTGATATTCTTAAGTAATGCATTTCTACCTTCTGCATCTTCTGCAACACTTGTCTCTTGGACTCCTTGAGTCATGCGAGCTTGGTTCCCTTGAACCGTGCCACTTGTGGCTCCTTGAGTTGTCTGTGAATTCATAAACTTCACAAGTAACTCTGTAAGATTGGTAACATTTGCATTGAGTGCAGAGAGGTTTCTTTCAAGTACACTTTGGCAATGTTCCAAA
This sequence comes from Adiantum capillus-veneris, assembly GCF_014529385.1. Classification (NCBI taxonomy): domain Eukaryota; kingdom Viridiplantae; phylum Streptophyta; class Polypodiopsida; order Polypodiales; family Pteridaceae; genus Adiantum; species Adiantum capillus-veneris. The sequence goes on along the minus strand of NC_140945.1, from coordinate 17,644,287 downwards.
GTCTTGAAAGAAGCCATATCTACAAACCCATGATCTCCTAGATCATCATCATCATGCATATTAGTGTCAACAGCACCCATGGTGCCCTGATTTTGATCTACGTGCTCAAAATCAAACGTGTGTGTAGGTGGGATATCCCTATTGGCCATGGTAAGCACACACTAGTGCAAAGAGAGAAAAAGAAACGACAACTTGTACCTTGAGAAATTGAAGTCTTTGTGTTTTGTATGCTCCGCGATTTGCGTTGCATGCGAACCTCGCCTTGCGGGAAGTTGAGTGCTTCACTTGTCGTTCCTTGGAAGAACACCCTTGATGATTCTTCACAAAAACTCATCGTTTTTGTGAAGGCTTTTCTTCACTTTGAAGCTACCTCCTTGAGGAAAAAAGATTTTTTGGAGGAAAACTTGCCTTCCAACAAGAAGTGAACTTGGAAGGGTAAAGCTACTTCCTTTAAGTTTGAAGCTTTTCCTTTCCTTCTAGTTTTCCTTTCAACACAAGTAGACTATCTTTCCTTGTTATACACAACAACGGCCAATAGCTTGATGGTAAAGTGTTGGCCTCTTACCCTCATGGGGTGGGTTCAACCCTCCTTCTTGCAAGGGTTAAGCGAGCCTTCCTACGCGTGCAACCAATGGTGCCAACGAAAGCCTTCGGAACCTCAGTACAATCGATTTTTCCTTGGTCACCCACCTTAGGGGGCGTAGATGGGGTGATCGCGGTCGGTTGTCGTTGTCTATCCTCGCATTGTTCACAAAGGAAACTGTGTATGTCTTCTTTTTGCTGCACAGCGGAGACGTCGTTGTTTGCGGAACGTGCAGCGGAGATGACGTCGCTATCTGTTGCACGTGGGGGAGAAGCAGGGCATCGCACGCACATGCAAGCCACTTTTAGCCTCCTCCCAAAATTAGCTCGGATATCAGTGAAAGGGTGGTGGTAATGTGTGTGCTAGTCTCCACCCAACCGTGCTATCTTATAGCCTTCCCCTAGCATACACACTGTCCGTCCATGCCGGTGGCCTTGCCCATAGGACCCATGTCCTTACACGGTACCCCCTATATAACTTGCATTTGTGGGGTATTAAAAGAACCCCTGTTTTAGCATGTCTTAATGAATAAATCACCCCTTATTTAAGTATATTTTTCATCAACATTGTCAGCACCTACCTACTCACTTTCTCCAATTTGGGTGAGCTTTGGTGAGTGTCATTAGTGCACAAATTTTATTATTGAAATTTTCTACAAAACATGTCCTTTACAATCTTCTTGGTTTGTGTTATATAGCACGTGTTGGTCCTACTTTGTTTTACCTCTTTTATAAAAAAATTCACATCAGGTGCACTCACTCATCATGGCTAACAACAACACAGTTGTGTTCAAGATGTTTGTTGTTGAGGATAAATTGGATGGGGACAATTACCCAATGTGGGCTTACATGCTGTAGTTTATTTTTTCTTGTGTCAAAGGGCATTTGGAATGTTGTGCAATGCATTGATGTATGTTTGGATGTGGATGCATGCACTATTGAGGATGTTGTAGGCTTTGGTGGTATGATTGCTATTGCTAGAGTTGTTTTTCCTACAAATGAGAATTCTCATTTGTTTTGCCTACAAATGAGAATTCTTGTTGGGATGTTAGAGATGCACAATTTGTGCATTAATTGCATGTCTATCAAGCGCACTATATTTCCTCACATTTGCTCAGCTAAATCAGCTAAACATGCTTGATATATTCTAGTTACTTTTTATGTAAGTCGTAATGAGACCAAAATTGCATTGTTATGTAAAGATCTGGAGTCAAAGATTATACATGAGGAAGATGAAATGCACACTTTCCTTGCTGCTATCAAGGATATTATTAAGCAACACATTTTTGCAGGCGAAGTCTTTTTTTACAGTACTCTTGTGCAAACTATCCTTGATGCTTTACCAGATTCTTTGTAGACTTTTGTTAGTACTTCAAGGATTTGAACGCATCCACAAAGAGGTAACACGTCACGGTTCTACAAGAGTGTTTTTCTTGATGTATTTGAGATTAAGCAGATTGTATCAGAGTAGAAACCCTACTGTAAGAGATCAAGTGAGCCAATTTTTCATGGAAGAGAGTGTGAATCAGGGACCATTCCCTACCTTAGAGCCAATCCCAGAGGAAACTATATTGATATGTCATCAAAAAGATCTTATACCTACATGATTGAGGGACTCAATAGAGTGAGTTTTAAAGAGGAAACAAACATGGGAGAAAGACCATCTCAACACAGCATCCACCATGAAACCTTTTGTCATAAAATCTAATATCTAATATCTAACCAACCCAAATGATTCTCTCATATTAAACTGATCACTTAATGTGGGAGAATAAACGGGAACAAGGGTTAAGATATAGACATGTGCTTATAGATCTATCTCAACATGGGGCAAATGGTAAAGGGGCCCAAATAAGAGATGGTCTATTAAAGAGAAAGGCTAACCAATGGAGCATAAGACCTTAGGGTTAGCTTCATTGAAGACCTCCAATAATGTGTGTAAAAGTCCTTTCACCTTAGGTAATAAGCTAGGGCTGACCTTGAGGCACTGGAACCCGACCCAGCTCGAGGTGCTTGTCCTGCTTGTCATGCTTGATGACTAAGGTGCTTGAGGTGCTTAATTATTGAGATGCTTGAGGTGCTTGACATGCTTGAGATGCTAGGGTTGCACTTAAGGTGAGAACCTAGCCCAAGCTTAAAGTGCTGAACGGCCAAGCTTGTGGTGGGAACTACGCCTATGTATGAGGGGCTTGAGGTGTCAAAAAGTCAAATATTCAATCCCTACAATGAGGGGGCGATCCCTACATGAGGGGGGATGAGAGAGAACACCCAGACACTCACACAGGGCATGCATGGTACAAAGAAAGCAAGAGGGACACTTGTCAAGTTCCTCCTCAAGTTTCCCTCATGGTGTGCCTGAAGCCTATTGGTTGGCCACCCAAGGGGTCCAATAATAATTTGGGAGATTTAATTAATTTATTTAGCATTTATCTAGCCCTCTCTCTCAAAGGGGAAAGGGGGACACTTGTCTCAAGGCTACCCTTGCTGCTTGTAATTCCTCCTGCTTGTGATTGGCTAGGTCTGGAGGGTTCCAATGAGCTTCAAGCATGAGCTACAAGGGGGGGTTGACCCAAGAAATCTAGGGGGTTGCTTAGGGGGTATACTCACCCACACACACTCACAAAAACTCTCATTTTGTGCTATGCAAAGTGCAAGAGCTCCCTCTCCTTCTCCAAGCAAGCAGAGGTTGAGAGCCTACACCAACACTCTTGGATATGGAGTGCAAATACAACCATGCTTAAGCTTGCCATGTCCTTCTTCTTCATTACTATGCTATTATATATGCTAGAAACAAGAGTTATGATAAGTGAGGAACTAATTCTTTCTCCTACGAAATGTTTCTTCTTTCTCTTCCCTACCCTCATTCCCTGCTAGCTCTCTCCACCCTCGAAGGTGTTTGAGGTCTTGGGACTGAGGCTTGGGATAGTTAAAGGTTTCTTCAAGTTTCTGTTATGTTTGTGACGCATGAATCTTTCCATCTTAATTACATCACCTAGGTCACAAGGAACACAAAGATTGTATTGTAACAAGTCTCTCATAATGGGAGAAATCATAATACAAATGCCTATTGGAGGGGGGACCGGCTCCACATAAATCCGGTCCTCAACTGTTTTCTTGTTCTCTAAATTCTCTCTCTTGCAAAAGTATTGTTCATGTCAAGTTAACTAATTGCTATAATTATGTTTCTATACTCAATTATGTTCACCCGCTATGCTCACAAAGTCATTTCTCAAAAGTACTCTCATTATTTTCCGCTACTCTCAAATAAAATAGGCCAATTCCATTTCATTGGTATTAGAGCATTTGGTTTCTCTTTTCTTGCTTAAGAAGAGAGGTCCTTAAGTAGCCTATAAATGGTTGATGTTGTTAATTATATTAGGGTAAGTGGAGCTGGGATCTATTATCGGTTTTGTTGAGCCCACTATGTGGGGGATGGTGCACACCGCGGGAGCTTTGGACTTAATAATGGAGTCTTTTTAGACTTGCCTACGGCTTTACCATTATTGAGCCATAAGAAGTCCGAAAGGAGCTAGCCCTTGGCAACTCTGCTATGTTATACCTACTCCTCTACTCTCTATAATTAACCACTTCGAGCCGTGGGTGTAGATACTTAAGAGCCGATTTCCAAAGGCTAAGAGGAGTGGCAACTAAGGTTTTGAATTGCCAAAGCATACACTAAGTACATACATAAATTTTGTTAACATGGCTGACAATAATCAAGAAAGTAGAATGAACATTGATAGCTTTGATTTTGCACATGAAGGTGCTAATGATGATGCTCCCATGTTTGTGAATTATCTCATCACTAGGTTGCAGCAAGCTATGGGCAACCGTGCTTTGCAAGCCGAAGTTACTCAACAACTTCATGCTTATGGAATTTCCCTTCCTATCCAAGAGGAGAGAGAGCTTAGGAGGCCTCGTGAAGAGACCCCCAAAAGAAGACTCTCTCCCATTCGAGAGGAGGAATCCAAAGAGCAAGAAAGCAATGAAATTTTAAGTTCCTTTGAAGATGTGGCTCCACGAAGACAGTGGTCTAGACGATCGCCCACTCCTCCCAAGAGGAAAAGATCAACACATAGTCCTTATCCTCATCACTCTAAAAGGAAAGAGAGGAAACAAAGGAAGAAAAGGGCTAGAAAGAGGTCACCCTCTTCTCCTTCTTCTTCACCTTCCTCCTCTTCCGACGAAAGTTATGGCTATTCTCCTAGAGAATACAAGAGGGGAGGACATCGCAAATCATTTCCTACATGGCAAAGGTCACAAAAGCTAAAGAAGTTCAAGGAGGGAGGAAAGAGTATCTCTTTTCTCACCTATGATGGCACCTTTGGTGCTACCGACAAAGTGTTGGCCTTCATCTAGCAATTTGATGCGGCCTTTGGACATGAGGGCTTCACATAGTCCTCCAAGATACGCCATGTAGCTATGCACTTCCAAAAATCAGCTCGTCAATGGTGGGCTAGCCTTCGTGGAAATGGTGAAGCCCCAAAGACATGGAAAACTCTACGAGTTTCCATCATGAAGCAATTCCTTGCAAGCGATGCAAAGGACAAAGTGCTTACCGAATGGCGTAGCTTGAAGCTCCTCTCCCATGAGTCTATCCACAAATATGTAGACAAGTTTTGGGATTTACATCTCAAGTCTATTGTCTTTCAAAAGATAGACTTTGTCGAGAAAAGGCAACAATTCTGTGCGGCATTACCTGAAGAGCTGGCCGAATACATCAACTCTCAACGGCCTGGTACTATTAGTGAAGTAATCCATCACACCATGGTTGCTTCACGCATCAATTTCCATCAAGGAGCTAGACGTAATGTCAAGCCCATGGAAAACAAAGACAAAAATGATGCAAAGGGGAAAACCAATGTTCAAAATACTTCCCAAGTCAATTCCAACAACAACAACAATCGGTCATAGTGAAGCCCTCATGTCCAAAGTCATAGTGAAGTGTCCAAAGGCCCTCATAGTGAAGCCCTCATGAGGGCTTCACTATGACCTGAAGAGCTTGAAGCTTTTTGCAACGACCGTAACTGTTTCAAGTGTGGGGAGCAAGGACATGGATATCGTTCTTGCCCCAAGAAGAATACTCGCAATGAGACTCCTAGGGCTTTCACCATCGAAGCTCCAAAAGAGGATGCTCATTGCAAAGGATCATCACTTTCCTATGCTTGGGTAAAGGTAAGAGAGCATGATGCCTTCATCTTGTTTGACCCTGGCTCTACTCTCAACTTCACATCAACGGATTTGGCCACCAAGTTGGGCATTCAAGCTTTTGAGATGGGAGATATAGTAGTGGTTGATGCAGATTTCAAGGGACAACAAGCCTCCGTTACTCCCTTGATTGGGAAGTTGAGGCTTCATGTCCAAAGCTATGTCGACAAAGAAGACTTCTTCATCTCTCCTCTCCAACATGAGGATGTTATCCTAGGGGCACCATGGTTTGATCGCATGGCTGCCAACATGAAGTTCCCAGAAAGGAAAATCTAGTTCACCTACAAGGAAAAGAACATGTATATAGATGCTAGTGAGCATGGTCACACTATTCCACTCGTAAATCCTCTTGCTTTTGATAAGTCAGTGAAGAGCTCAGTTTTTGCGTACATGATTTTTTTCACAGAGTCTCTAAAAGATACTAATGTTTCATCAAATGTAAATGGTAGGAATCAAGAACAATTAGACTTGTCTAATTTTCTAAAAGGATTCCAAGAAGTGTTCATCGATGATATCCCTATGGACTTACCTCCAAAACGAGGGGATGATGACCATCGCATTGAGCTCCTTCCTGGAAGCGCACCACCTAACAAGCCTCCTTATTGAGTCTCACAAGCTCAACAAGAGGAGATCATGAGGCAAGTACAAGAGCTGGTAGACAAAGGGATGGTGAGGCCTAGTTCCTCTCCCTTTTGTTCTCCAGTCCTTCTAGTACAAAAGAAAGATGGTACATACCGTATGTGTGTGGACTATCGAGCACTAAACGATATCACTATCAAAAACGGATTTCCTGTACCTCAGGTAGAAGATTTGTTTGATAAGCTACAAGGCTCTACCTACTTCAGTAGAATTGGCTTTAAGAGTGGCTATCATCAAATAAGGATAGTGGATGAAGATATCTTAAAGACCGCGTTTCGCACAATGTTTGGTCTTTATGAATATCTAGTCATGCCTTTTGGCTTGACCAATGCACCAACTACATTCAATCGTTGATGGAGAAAATTTTTAGACCATACCACAAATTCACTAGAGTGTTCTTTGATGATATCATCATCTACTCCAAGTCTTTGGAGGAACATAAGCAACATCTCCAAGTGATTTTTCAAGCATTGAGGGAGAATAAGCTTTTTCTCAACCAAAAGAAAAGCGAAATCTTCCTTCAAGAGATTCAATACCTAGGTCATATTATCTCTAAAGATGGTATCCAAATGGATCCATCAAAGTTAGAGGTAATAAAAGGATGGCCTAACCCAAGAAATCTACATGAGCTAAGAAGCTTTGTTGGTATCTGCGCATACTATAGACGCTTCATAGCAAAATTCTCTCAAGTAGCAGGACCACTACACGACTTAACTAAGAAGAACGTTAAGTTTGTATGGACTGCTAAGGAGCAAAATGCTTTTGAAAATCTCAAAGAGAAGCTTACTTCCCAACCAGCCCTCGTGCTTCCGGATCTGTCAAAGCCATTTGAGGTCCAATGTGATGCTTGTGGTGATTGCATTGGAGCAGTTTTGCTTCGAGAAGGGCATGCCATAGCATATGAGAGCCGAAGGCTCAATATTGATGATCGAGTCTTGGGCATTTATGAGAAAGAGCTTTTAGCTGTTCTACATGTCCTAGACACATGGAAGCACTACCTATTGGGGACTCCATTTATCCTACGAACCAACCACCAAATTCTCAAGTATTTCATGACGCAAACCAAGCTTTCCGACAAACAAATGAGGTGGGAAAATTTTCTTTCGCAATTTAATTTCCATATTTCTCACATAGCTGGTAAGCACAATCAAGTGGCCGATGCACTTTAACGACGACCCAAAGTTAATGCGGTGTCTATAGCTACTCACAATGATCTATCCTCTATGATAAATGAGTATCCTACTAACCCTGACTTTAGAGACATAATGTCAGCCCTTGGTTTGGGGAAGAAAGAGGAACCATTCACCTTGCAGGATGGTTATCTTCTCCACGGCAATAGGCTATGTGTTACCCATTCCCTTCGTGAGAAAGTTATGTATGAATCCCATGCTCCTCCATATGCGGGGCATAGAGGTATTCAACCTACTCTCCGAGGAGTAGAGACATACTTCTATTGGCCTACCATGAAAGTGGACATACAAGAGTATGTTTCAAAATGTGTAGTATGCCAAAAGACCAAGTATGATATAGGGAAGAAACCTGGATTACTCCAGCCATTGCCTATCCCAAATTCACCATGGGAGAGTATATCCATGGATTTCATCTTTGGATTACCCATGTTTATCCATGGGAATACAAGAATATGGACAATAGTTGACAGGTTTAGCAAGCAAGCGCATTTTATTCCTGTAAAAAAGACTATTAAGGCACATCAAATGGCAACCCTCTTCATATCTCAAATTTTCAAGCTCCATGGATTACCCACATCCATCGTGTCAGATAGAGATCCTAAAATGACCAATAATTTTTGGAAAGGTCTCTTTGAAAATCTAGAAACAAGATTGAATTTCTCTTCGGCCTATCACCCACAAACGGATGGCCAAAGTGAGATAGCCAATCTTACAATACTCGATCTACTCAAGACTTATGTTACCGAAGTAGATCAACGCTCACAATGGGAAAAGCACTTACCTCTTCTAGAGTATGCTTACAATAATAATGTACATACTTCTACGGAAAAATCACCTTTTGAGATCATTGAGGGAAGGCCTAAAAGTCCCTTGCTACTCAAAGTACATGGGAAGATCTTCGCCACCACCGATGAGTATAGCCGTGACCTACAAGAATCTTTTCAAAAGATTAAGGAGGCTGATAAGCACAGAAGAGCCTTAATGTTCAAAGAAAATGATTGGGTCTTACTCAAGTTTCCTAAGGCTCAATTAAGGCAAAAGACGTGCAAAAATCCTACAGTCCATTAAAAGTATTATGCTAAACTAGCAAAAAGATACTATGGTCCTTTCCAAATCTTGAAGCCCATCAATGAGACGGCTTATCAACTCAAGTTGTCCAACCATTGGCTCATACACAATTCCTTTCATGTAAGCCTACTTAAGCCCTACAAAGGAGAGCCACCAACTGAACCAATTATTGAAGACCCTCCTGAAGTTGAAGACCAAGAAGAGGTGCTACAACCCGAAGTTGTCCTTCGGCATGAAGACAAGGTACTACGACATGGTAAGATTATCCGACGGTATCTTATTAAGTTCAAAAATTATCCTTTTGAAGATGCTAGATGGATGCAAGGAATACAGCTTAAGGATAGTATGAACCTTGTCAATGCTTACAATGCTACATTAGAGTAAGCAAATGTACAAATTTCTTTTAAATGACTCATGTTTTTGTCTTATAAGACTAGTCCTCTTTTTAATTGTGCACAAATTTAACTATTATGCATGCTTAGAATCATGTTTGTGATGATGACGTCTCTCAAACACCAAGTAGAATTTGTCACTCTACTTTGGGAGAATGAAATGGACTAAAGAGCAGACATGCTTGCGGCAGCTATGTCTCCCAAGCACCAAATAGATTAGTCATCCATCTCGGAAAGATGTCGTAGGGTAAAAAGAGATCCTCTACCCGCTAAGTAAAATTGACTAATGACTAAGGCTTTATCTCTTCTACCTCATAGTCGAGGACGACTATGACTTCAAGAGAGAGGTAATGTCATAAAATCTAATATCTAATATCTAACCAACCCAAATGATTCTCTCATATTAAACTGATCACTTAATGTGGGAGAATAAACGGTAACAAGGGTTAAGATATTTACATGTGCTTATAGATCTATCTCAACATGGGGCAAATGGTAAAGGGGCCCAAATAAGAGATGGTCTATCAAAGAGCAAGGCTAACCAATGGAGCAAAAGACCTTAGGGTTAGCTTCATTGAAGACCTCCAATAATGTGTGTAAAATTCCTTTGACCTTAGGTAAGCATGGGCTGACCTTGAGGCGCGGGAACCCGACCCATCTTGAGGTGCTTGTCCTGCTTGATGACTAAGGTGCTTGAGGTGCTTGATGATTGAGGTGCTTGAGATGCTTGAGGTGCTTAATTATTGAGATGCTTGAGGTGCTTGACATGCTTGAGATGCTAGGGTTGCACTTAAGGTGAGAACCTAGCCCAAGCTTAAAGTGCTTAACGTCCAAGCTTGTGGTGGGAACTACGCCTATGTATGAGGGGCTTGAGGTGTCAAAAAGTCAAATATTCAATCCCTACAAGGAGGGGGCGAGCCCTACATGAGGGGGGATGAGAGAGAACACCCACACACTCACACAAGGCATGTATGGTACAAAGAAAGCAAGAGGGACACTTGTCAAGTTCCTCCTCAAGTTTCCCTCATGGTGTGCCTAGTGCCTATTGGTTGGCCACCCAAGGGGTCCAATAACAATATAGAAGATTTAATTAACTGGTTTAGCATTTATCTAGCCCTCTCTCTCGAAGGGGAAAGGGGGACACTTGTCTCAAGGCTACCCTTGCGGCTTGTAATGCCTCCTGCTTGTGATTGGCTAGGCCTGGACGGGTCCAATGAGCTTCAAGCATGAGCTACAAGGGGGGGTCGACCCAAGCAAGTTGGGGGTTGCTTAGGGGGTATACTCACCCACACACACTCACAAAAACTCTCATTGTGTGTTATGCAAAGTGCAAGATCTCCCTCTCCTTCTCCAAGCAAGTAGAGGTTGAGAGCCTACACCAGCACTCTTGGATATGGAGTGCAAATCCAACCAAGATCCATGCTTCAATGCTTAATCTTGCCATCTCCTTATTCTTCATTACTATGCTATTATATATGCTAGAAACAAGAGTTATGATAAGTGAGGAACTAATTCTTTCTCCTACGAAATGTTTCTTCTTCCTCTTCCCTACCCTCATTCCCTGCTAGCTCTCTCCACCTTCGAAGGTGTTTGAGGTCTTGGGACTGAGGCTTGGGATAGTTAAAGCTTTCTTCAAGTTTATCTTATTTTTGTGATGCATGACGCTTTCCATCCTCATTGCATCACCTAGGTCACAAGGAACGCAAAGATTGTATTGTAACAAGTCTCTCTTAATGGGAGAAATCATAATACAAATGCCTATTGGAGGGGGGACCGGCTCCACATAAATCCGGTCCTCAACTGTTTTCTTGTTCTCTAAATTCTCTCTCTTGCAAAAGTATTGTTCATGCCAAGTTAACTAATTGCTATGATTATGTTTCTATATTCAATTATGTTCACCCGCTATGCTCACAAAGTCATTTCTCAAAAGTACTCTCATTAATTTCCGCTACTCTCAAGTTAAATAGGCCAATTCCATTACACTTTTTCACTTTAATTACCAGTTTGAAAAGAAATAGAGTGCAAAAATATACAAAGATGGTACGGATCTCTACTGTGTAAAGTTAGAATAGAGACCTAGTCAGTTCAAGGACCTAGTAGTGTCTGTGGATTATAGTGGTGATCGATATTTTAATGATGAGGGAATAATGTATCTAGTTGTGAAAAATCCCTACATTACTGATAATGTAGGCACAAAAAACAACGTTAACATAGAACCTGAGGATAAGCCACCTAAATTGGACATTCCAAATGTGAAACTAATGTGAGTAAATAGAACAAATCGAGCCAACACGAACAACACTCACATAGGGATGTACAAGTACTATAATGGAGAGAAAATGATCTTTTACAAGTGTGATGAGCCCTAGATTGGAGAGTAGCAAGAGCTAAAGTGATTATATGTTTTTACATACATAGAAGATAGAGATACCCATGTAATCATGCTTGATAAGTATAGGCATAGATATTTCCTAGTATATCATAAGAAACTTGAGATATATACATAATTTGGAGGCCCACTTCATCAATATTATGTCACTCCATGCACATTTAGACCTACTGTTTAAAAAACAAGTCCAAAAATAGAAAGATTGAATCTTGATAGAACGAACTAGATGACTCACTACTGAGTTGATCGTGGTTTTCAATGCGTAGACTAATGGAATCCTTGGATTCAAGGATTTCAATGACCATGTACATGGCAGTGAAGCTCCAAGCACAATCTATACAACAAGAGATCCAGATACATGGACAGAAGCGAGAGATGTGCAAGTTGAGGAGAGGATCACAAGAAGAACTCCAACAAGAGTTCCTACTGGGGGCTACAAGGCTAGATATTTCCTCATAGGAGAACCTAGAGTTGTGAGAATGGTTGCAAGGACACGACAAATGCAGCCATCACAAGCAGCAAAGTGTATTGTCAAAAAGTACAATGGGTCAAGGAATCCAATGTGCATGTTTCACTCTTCAAACAAGTGTTAAGACCTGAAAAGATGGCATATTTCCATACTTAGTGGAAAAAGATATGGGCTAAGATTGAAAGGAAGACATTAACATGGTTCCAACCATTGAATAGAAGATGGGGGATCACTATAAGTAGAACCTATATATCGCATGCGTTTAAGGCCTATTTATAAAACCCTTATCTATACATTTTCAACAGAGAAAAGGGACCCTTTTTCTATGCAATTTGTACATTTTTTTCCAAGATCCTTTGAACAATCCCCTTTTATATGTGAAAATGTGAGAGAAAATAGATTTAAATAATCCTACTACTAAATGCATGTGATAGGGACATATACTTCTTTGTGACCCCCTCAAGAAGCAAACAAAGAAGGTGGCAACAAATGGAGGAGCTTACAATGCATCATCGATGATCTCAGACTAATCTTCATCAACTAGGATCAAGAATAAAAAGTGTACAAATTCAAAAAATCAAGGCATTTCTCTAAATATTAGTACAAGAACAAGCTCTATAGCAATTGTGGCATCAAAGGATATCCACCATCAAAATACTCAAGTAGTAGTAGCAACAACAATATAGAAAAAGGTAAAGTTAACCTTGCAAAGAATGAAGATGAAGACTCAGTCAAGAGGAGGACATGTATTTGCATGTTTGTGTTCCTCCCGATCACTTTTGTGAATATACTGATGTATTATAAATATGGATGGTCCTCCACCTGATTTGTTTGAGGGGAGTATTCTTTGCTCTTTGTGACACCATGTTAGATGAAACCTACTTCTAGTTTATGTGACTGCCTCAGTCTGTGTGACCACTAGCCTACTCAGTTGACTCTGTGACCACTTGGAAAAGAGAGTAATATTGTATCATCCTTGTTCTTCATGCTTTCGGATGCTAAGAGTAGAAGCCATTTTTCCTTGATTTTTAGCCATTCCTAGGATTGCTTTGCTATCTTGTTTGCATGGAGTAATCTTGACTATTCTCTAGATGCTATTTGCAACCATATTGTAGTTGACCCAATTGACATTGGGTGACATACACATTGGGGTAGTCACCCAATCGACATAGCTACAAATTCCAAGGTGATGAAATAGGTATGAAAAAAGAAAACTTCAATGCCCATTTGGTCCTTCATTATCCAGTTTTTGAGGATTCCAGCTTACTTCTCCCTGAAGAAAAGAATGTCTAAAGTCAAGTTTCCATGGTGCAAATTTTTTTTTTGGCATAGTCTGGTTATTGAGCCATGAAATGAGTAAAGCTTTAGTTCCAAAGCTTCAAGTCTTAATAAACTATGTGCTAAGAGTCATAGCTCTTAAGATTATGCTCAAGTTGGACAAATTGAGTTTATCTAATTCATGTCACTGATGCTAAAAGAGATGAGCATAAGAGTCAAATTTTATTAACTTAATAATGGTGGAGTAATGTAGAATTCTACACTCATGCATAGTGCACAGTAAGTTGAGAGCACATATCCTCAAAACAAAAATCATTCATAAAGAGGTACCACCTTGTAAAGCCATATTGTTATATGCTTTTATAGCTACACCTTATTTTTGAAGAAATCTTTCTTCCATAGCATATTGTTTTTCCATGCATTTTTGTGTATGCATGTAGGATGTCCCATTAGACACTCTGCTTTCACCTATGCACCTTGAGTGGATTACATTAGGCAAAAAAAACTTCCCATATTACTACCCTTGCATTTGTTTTTGCCAGCTTATTTCTATATCCATCAGCAAATAATCCCTTCAGTACTTTGTTAATATTAACCATGCTAGTAAGTGCTCCAATAATGCACATATTCCAAAGGCACTTTTTTCTAAACTGGGTTTTTTTCTTTGGTCATCCAGATATTAGAATCTATTTTACATATTTATTTCTCTACTTCTCATCTACATAATCTTAAGAAATAAACTGAAAACCTCACCATTATGTTTCTACGATGGACAATGTGCAACATCATCAACTCACACCATAGATAAGTTTGGACCTTCAAGATACTACAATGGAATGAACCTCACCAATAGATTCATTGACAAATGAAGACAATACATCCCATCAACAACCTTCTAACCTCCGCGGACACTTCTCAATTGTGCTCAAGTATGGACACTAAAATCGAAAGAGGGGAATGTTCATTCAACTGACATCAATTCATAGAATCTCCTAAAGGCCCAAGCCTAGCAAGTGCACATCAAGGATAAATACAAAGAAAAAGTCAAGATTGGATTTACTTTTTCCAAAATATGGTCGTGTATTGTAAATTATTGATTTATTTCAAGCCATTATAATAATTGTAAGGTGTTATGGGCTCAGTGAGAGTTCCAAGCTCTAAAGAACATATCGATTATTGTGCTTAGGTTACAGATTTTAGTAAGTTTGGAGCTGACACTAGTTAATAGGATCTGCTAAAGGCCCAAGCCTAGTGACTGTATATCAAGAACAAATACAAAGAAGCAGTGAATATTGGATTTACACATTTTTCCAATATGGTCGTGTATTGTAAATTCTCAGTTTATTTCAAGCCATTGTAGTAAGTGTAGTGTGTTACAAGCTCAATGAGAGTTTCAAGCAATAAAAGAACATGTCAATTCTTGTACCTAAGTTGACGTAGATACAGTAAGTGTGGAATTATTTTTGTTAACAGATCTAAAATAGGCCCACACCTAGTGACTACACATCAAGGAGGATAAATACAAAGAAGCAATGAAGATTGGATTTACACATTTTTCCAATATGATCCATTATAATAATTGTAATGTACTGTTACAGGCTCAATGAGAGTTCCAAGCTGAAAAGAATATGTCGGCTAGTGTGATTAGGTTGCAGATAAAGTAAGTGTGAAATCCTGCAGGCCTTGAACACCAAACACTGCACATTTTAGCCTTAGGTATATAAGGCATTGTTTAAATGGAATTAGAGTTCCCAGTCTCATTTGTTGATACCTCTCAGACCTCTAGTGAGAGTTCATGAGGTGTGTGGCTATGGAGATCTTGAGATTCTCCTTTTTCATAAAATCTAATATCTAATATCTAACCAACCCAAATGATTTTCTCATGTTGAATTGATCACTTAATGTGGGAGAAATGGGAACAAGTGTTAAGATATAGACATGTGCTTATAGATCTATCTCAACATGGGGCCAATGGTAAAGGGGCCCAATTGAGAGATGCTCTATCAAAGAGCAAGGCTAACAAATGGAGCATAAGACCTTAGGGTTAGCTTCATTGAAGACCTCCAATAATGTGTGTAAAAGTCCTTTGACCTTAGGTAAGCTAGGGCTGAGCTTGAGGCGCGGGAACCCGTCCCAGCTCAAGGTGCTTGTCCTGCTTGTCATGCTTGATGACTAAGGTGCTTGAGGTGCTTGAGACTCTTGAGGTGCTTGACATGCTTGAGATGCTAGGGTTGCACTTGAGGTGAGAACCCAGCCCAAGCTTAAAGTGCTTAAGAGCGAAGCTTGTGGTGGGAACTGGGCCTATGCATGAGGGGCTTGAGGTGTCAAAAAGTAAAATATTCAATCCCTACAAGGAGGGGGCGAGCCCTACATGAGGGGGGATGAGAGAGAACACCCACACACTCACACACGACATACATGGTACAAATAAAGCAAAAGGGACACTTGTCAAGTTCCTCCTGATGTTTCCCTCATGGTGTGCCTGAAGCCTATTGGTTGGCCACCCAAGGGGTCCAATAATAATTTAGGAGATTTAATTAACTGATTTAGCATTTATCTAGCCCTCTCTCTCAAAGGGGAAAGGGGGACACTTGTCTCAAGGCTACCCTTGCTGCTTGTAATGCCTCTTACTTATGATTGGCTAGGTCTGGAGGGGTCCAATGAGCTTCAAGCATGAGCTACAAGGGGGTGTCGACCCAAGCAAGCTAGGGGGTTGCTTAGGGGGTATACTCACCCACACACACTCACAACACTCTCATGGTGTGCTATGCAAAGTGCAAGATCTCCCTCTCCTTCTCCAAGCAAGTAGAGGTTGAGAGCCTACACCAACACTCTTGGATATGGAGTGAAAATCCAACCAAGAGCCATGCTTCAATGCTTAAGCTTGTCATGTCCTTCTTCTTCATTACTATGCTATTATGTATGCTAGAAACAAGAATTATGAAAGTGAGGAACTAATTCTTTCTGCTACGAAATGTTTCTTCTTTCTCTTCCCTACGCTCATTCCCTGCTAGCTCTCTCCACCTTCGAAGGTGTTTGAGGTCTTGGGACTGAGGCTTGGGATAGTTAAAGCTTTATTCAAGTTTAGGTTATGTTTGTGATGCATGAAGCTTTCCATCTTCATTGCATCACCTAGGTCACAAGGAACACAAAGATTGTATTGTAACAAGTCTCTCTTAATGGGAGAAATCATAATACAAATGCCTATTGGAGGGGGGACCGGCTCCACATAAATCCGGTCCTCAATTGTTGTCATGTTCTCTAAATTCTCTCTCTTGCAAAATTATTGTTCATGCCAAGTTAACTAATTTCTATGATTATGTTTCTATCTTCAATTATGTTCACCCGCTATGCTCACAAAGTCATTTCTCAAAAGTACTCTCATTAATTTTCGCTACTCTCAAGTTAAATAGGCCAATTCCATTACATTTCTCCTTGCTCATGTGGTATGATTAACACTAATTAATGCTTAATTCTCTTTCACTATGCCTATTTCACTCTCTATTGGTTGTCTATGATTCTTTGATTAGCAAGATCTTAACTAATTAGTGGTTAATCCCTCTCTAAACTTGTGTGATTTCCATCTATTCTTTGTGTGTGCATGTAGGTTTGATTGGAGCGTGAATGCTTGATAGATCTATATGTGTACACTTGGGTGACTATAATGTTGCATGATGGTAATCGTTAGCATATGTGATTGAGTTGATTGAGGTGAAGAGAAGTGGATGTGGAGATTGCCCTCGAGGAGGTCACTATGTATAAATTGTGTATATTGCGTGTGTTCAAGGACCTCTGAATTTGTTACAAATAAAATACACCCTTTCCTTATTCAATCTGTAATTGTTTTTATGTTGAGAGTTCCAACCCCTTCTGTTGCACTCATAATCACATAATTATTAAGTGACCCCACCAAGAGATTGCCAATATTGTGGCTTAGCTCCTACTACATAGACCGAGAAGCCCACCTCATAGAGTCACCTTTCATGTTGTCATGATTAGGTCACTAATCTATGTGAGTGTTTCCATGCCCTAACCTGGTAGCTCATCACTTCGGGTCGACATTTATACATTTATCATGATTGCAGTTATGCCATGATGGTACCCCAAAAAAATACTACCACCATTCTAAATTTTATATATCCTCACAAATGATATCATTGTTCATCATGGTCTATCATTTTTCATCTACTCACAACCTGATGCTCAACCATGAGTTAAAGCACATTCACAATATATATACTCATGTAGAACACTTGAATGCTGCTCAACCAACATCTTCACTTGGGTT
Source organism: Adiantum capillus-veneris (assembly GCF_014529385.1). NCBI lineage: Eukaryota > Viridiplantae > Streptophyta > Polypodiopsida > Polypodiales > Pteridaceae > Adiantum > Adiantum capillus-veneris. Next base: position 17,626,784 of record NC_140945.1, on the reverse strand, counting down.
GGTCTCTTCTCTTTGGAGGGAGAGGTTGTGCACACGAGTAATGTCCAAAATTATGTATAGAATTCTTTCATTGATTGCATGATAGGGATATTAATTTCTTCAATCTCATTAGATTCTAAGCTCTCTCTCTCTTTCTCTCTCTCTCTCTCTCTCTCTCTCTCTCTCTCTCTCTAAACTACTTCACATTACAAGGGGGTAGGAGGAATTTGATTGGTTGCATGAAATACTTATGTGCAAGCTGTAGTCGTTATCTTCATTCCCATATTAAGGCCATGGATACATAGAGTTGGGCCTTGCTTAATGTTTTGATTGAGAAAATGAATAAACTACAAGAGCTTCAATGTCTATTTCATCATGAGGCCGTCAATAAATGAAGAAATTAACTTTGGTCTATGTTGTAGATTCCAACTAGTGTCGTTTGCCATATTTTGAAACTAGGGAATTGGTAGTAGTAACTACCTCGATTCCAATTAAGTTAACATACTGGGTCTAAGTTAGTTTCATTAATTAATTTCTTCCTGAGATTCATGCGACCCCTTAGCTTTCAACATGAAGCTCATAGTTGCAGCCGATGTATGCGTTGGGTGTCCTGTGCTCGGTCCCTTCGTCTGTCGGTGATGGTTGTCTCCACCTGCACCATGAGACAGGAGGAGACTTGGCTCTCTGTCTCACCTCATATTATCGCACCTTTCCTCGCATCGTCCTCCCTACCTGCCTATCCCTTCATAGCGAGAGATGCCGCTCCACAAGCTTCTTGCCCTGGTCAGTCGCCTACGGCAATGCCTGTGCGTTGCAACTTGAGAAAGAGAGAGAGATAGAGAGCACACGTGCAGACCATCCCTACCTCCCTGTCGCTTCACAGCGAGAGATGCCGCTCCACAAGGTTCGTGCTCTGGTCAGTCGCCTGCGGCAATGCCTATGCGTTGCAGGTTGAGAAAGAGAGAGAGAGAGAGAGAGAGAGACAGCACACGCTGTGCACACCACCCGGGTGCAGGTCGCCACAGACCACAACTCCACAGGCGTGCACCACAGTCGACACAGACTGCCGCGTTCGCCTCTCGCCCGAGTCCACGAAATGGGAAAACTTCACCGGCTACACACCTGCAAAAAAAATCTCCACGTTTCAAGCAGGTGCTGACATGCGGCTCTGTGCCCACCGGCTTTATCACGCACAGTTTTTTTTCCCTTTACTTTTTGGTCGGTATCTCATGAGATACCCTGTAATTCGACCTGCCTGCAGAATTGGGACCACATACTCGATTGAGTGCCTCAATCCCCTTGTTGATTGGTCGTTGATGCTTTATCAATAATAATAATAATGTTTGTCTCCTTCTACCATCTAGAATCCCAAGGTGTACAGGTGAAAGGATGGACATCGAGGTGCAGTTCAAAATCTGGTAGGTGAGACTATTAATTCTATAATATCCATCCTAGCTAGCTTACAAGATTCTAATTTATGGTGAGGCTCCCTTTTGTCTATATTTCAAGTGATGTTCTAGCCTTGCATGGTGTGTTTCCATAGCTACCAAGCAGTCATCTATTAGGATTGACAATATAGCGGAAGGACTCATCGAGGCTTGCAAGTTGAATTCTCCCAATTGTTGTTGTTGCATGAGTTTTTCAAAAGAAGCCAGTTACAAGTGACGGTTCAGCTGTCGTAGTTGGGAATGGCGATCAAGAGCACTCATTTTCCCACACAACTAGCACAACTAGCCAAAATAGATTCTTCCTTTTGTCCATTGAGCGATGGCAATCTTGCTCGGTGCGATAGACTTGAGAGGCTCAGAGAGACAACAATTTTATCCCTTCCTCTCCTTGACACTATATAATGTCCCCATTAAGTGCGATAAACCAACTTTCGACAATAGGAAATATTGATTTCTTAGGTTAGAAATTTGCATGTATTCATCCTTTATCCCAATGGAGTTTACATATTTTTTTATAGGCTCTTTTGCAATATGTGTTTATTCACTATCATTGAGGGGACAATAGACTGGTCTATATGTTGAGGTCATCGGATCAATTAAGGCACACAAGGTGCAATTAAAACCAAAGAATAATGTGAAAGCATTGAGGAGGTATAGATGTATAGAAAATAACTTCTTTTTTGCGCGCGAAGAGGGTCATGTACCGGACGTTAAAAATTATATGGAGATTCGTCGTCATGCATCCTTCACAATTCCGGCATTTATCATTGCAGAGTATGCATCATGCATAGAACTAGACCAAACAGCAGTTGAGAATACCAAGATTGTGGAGTTATGCAATAAAGCTGTGGATTTTGTAAGTCTTTGCAATGATATTTTCGCTTGCTACAAAGAGGTTAGCTTGGGTGACTACTTTAACCTTCCATCCATCTTGTACATGCATGAGACTCCCATCACAAACTCAAATAGACCTTGTGTCTCTCTTCAACATGCAATCAACCACGTGGCTCAACTTGCGCAAGATCTCGGTGCTTCTTGCACTTCCCTCATAGCTTCCCTCACAGAGGAATACTCCAAACCTTCTATTAATCAGTCATATGGTTGTCACATCCATGCTTATGTAGATGTTATTTTCTTGGGCATGTCTCTAGCCCTTGCTTGGTTCCAGGAAATGCCTCGATACCCACAACCATGGACTCAAGATCATTTAGTGAAAGTAATGCTATTTAGGGAAAGCACGATTCACTAAAAGTGTGATACATCCAAGAAATATCAAAATATCTTGTGCGAGTTGTTTTTGTTGTTTTGTGGAGATCAAGAGTGCCATAACATTTCCTTAATTGTTATACTTATGTGAAAAACGCTCAAATTAAGAAGAGTATTGTAGTGGGCTATTGAGACTGAAGGGCATAACATTGTGTGTGTGTGTGTGTGTGTGTGTGTGTGTGTGTGTGTGTGTGTGTGTGTGTGTGTGTGCGTGCGCGCGCATGCGCGCATGTGCGTACGTGCGTGCGTGTGTGGGCATACGTGCATGTTGGTAAGTTGTGTACTTGTTCTGTATATTGGGAAAAGAACTTCAAAGAAGTGATCAATGCCACCATAGCCATTCCTTACACATGGCATAATAAAAAGATTCCTTCATATAATACTCCAAAGAGTAGTATTAATGTATATGATTGCAAGAATTATTATAGCTAACAGGTACCCCACCTGAGTATCCACTCACCACCACAAGCATCACTATGTGATGATTAGGTCACCATAATTTTGGAAGAATAAAATACCTTTCAAACCGTCTAAACTAAAAGACTAAAGGGTGATAGTCTAGATAGAGGTTTTAGTTGCATCACTACAAGTTTTAGACATGTTTATACCTATCAAAATTGAGTGTAAATATCACTTTGGTCACTCTAGAGTGTGAATAAATATTTTTAGACTCAAAATATTGTCATTTGAATGTAAATATTATGACTTTTACACATGGGTTTTTTGTTACATCTCTTTTTTTACAATGAGAAAATAAAGTATGCTTTTTTCTAGCGATAAAAAAAGAATTTTTAGGTAAAATTTGCAACTTTCTTATGCGCAAATATTTATACCTTAAACTAGCCCATCTGGGCTTTTTGGAATGAGTATATTTTCTTACCTTCTAATAGCATTTCAAGGGCATTTTTATAAATAGTGTGATTTTGTTTCACACATTCACAACCTTCATATATTTTCAAATGCAAATTTTTTTCATTCTTATTTGAACCTAACTTAAATAATTTTTAGCGGATTATCTTTCACAATAACTATTTTTTTCACCATCTAAGTTTTTTCTATAAGGATTGACTAGTAATTACAGCCTATAGATGTACATAGCATCACCCATATTGGAGGACAAAATCATGCTTTTGTTCTCCTTCCAAGGTGGATCTTTAAGTTGGCTATTGATGTTTCCACTATGGGTTCTTGATAGAATGGCATCTCTCCTTATACCAATGCCTATGCGCACACACACACACACACAGAATGGTGAAGGAAGAGAGGGGCTGGCGATGGATGCAAACAAGCCCACGAGCAAAGAGAGAGAGAGAGAGAGGATTGTATGCTAGTTTCATGGGTTTCATAAAGGCACACACTCAAAAGCCTTGGGTTTTATTATATGGGTACATTTTGAGGGTCACTTAGTGACCCTAGGGGTGGTTCACACCCAAGGTATAAAAGAATGAAGAAATACATATGAGAGGTGTCCAAAAGGGCCTTTAGACCCAACAACCTCCCACTTAAAGGCCCGATGTGGTACCTTTAAGCAACTCTCACTAAGTGTAAGCAATGCTGATGTTGTGTCTTAGCAAAACACTTAGTGAGAACATTTGGAGGGTTATCCTGTGTCTTGACCTTTGTCAGTGTGACAAGGTCATCGTCCAATACCTGTCGTATAAAATCGTACCCCATATCAATGTGTTTGGTATGAGCATGAAACATGGCATTCTTAGCCAGGCATACAGCACTCTGACTATCAAAATCAAGCACTAGAGCATATGCAGGAAGACCAAAGTCTTTGACCAACCTACCAAGCCAAATAGCTTCCTTAGAAGCCTCTGTGGCTGAAATATATTCAACCTTTGTAGTGCTCAGTGACACAATCTTCTGTAACCTTGAACACCATGAAATAGCACCTCCAGCAAGTGTGAATACATACCCACTGGTAGACTTTCTAGTGTCAAGATCACCTACCATGTCCAAATCACAGAATCCCCGCAATGATAATGTACCCTTTCCATAACATATACATGTGTCCAGTGTACCTTTTAAGTACCTGAATATGCTCTTCATTGCTTCCCAATGTAGTTTGCCAGGAGTAGACATAAACTTGCTAACACCTCCCACTGCATAAGCAATGTCTGGTCATGTCGCGACCATGGTATGTATCAATTAACCACAAGTTGAAGCATAAGGAATGCTTTTCATAGCATGAGCAGCTACATCATCTTTTGGGCAATCAAGCTTGCTAAGCTTTGTGTGCGGTGGTAAAGGCACACCAAGAGGCTTATCATCAGTCATATTAAATCTCTCAAGCACTTTCTTGATGTACTTGTCTTGAGAAAGGAATAAAAGACGCTTCTTTCTATCCCTCGTAATACACATACCCAAAATATGTTCAGCTGCACCCAAATCTTTCATCGAGAAAGATAAATTCAGCTCCTTTTTCAAAGCATTCAAAGTCTCCTTATGCTTGCCAACAATCAACATGTCATCCACATATAGGACTAGCACAATAAGACTACCATTAGGAACCTTTTTAATGTAAAGACAGTGATCTGCTTGACTGCGTTTGAAACCATGATTGATAAAAGTATCAAACTTCTTTTACCACTGTCTAAGGGATTGTTTCAACACATACAAGCTACATTTTAGTTTTCATACCAAATGCTCTTTCCTTGGAATGACAAAGACCTCGGGCTGCAGCATATACAGCTCCTCATCCACGTCACCATGTAAGACAACAGTGATCACATGCAGGAGAGAGAAAATGAAGATTTCTCGCGAGGGAATGCGTGCAAGAGTAGGGAACTTTGCTCTGATCCCAGTTTGAAGGAAGAGAGGGGCTGGCGATGGATGCTAACAAGACCACGAGCAGACAGAGAGAGAGAGAGAGAGAGAGAGAGAGAGAGAGAGAGAGTGCTATTATATAGAGAGAGAGAGAGAGAGAGGATTGCACGCTAGTTTTGTGTGTTTGATAAAGACACACACTCAAAAGCCTTGGGTTTTATTATGTGGGTACATTTTGAGGGTCACTTAAGTGACCCTAGGGGTGGTTCACACCCAAGGTATGAAAGAATGAAGAAATACATATGAGAGGTGTCCAAAAGGGCATTTTAGACCCAACAAATAGTATGCTAGTACACTTGAAATTTTGGTGCTATATTACATTTAAAAGGCTCACTTGACAACAAAGTAAATAGTATATGGTTACTTCAACTTATGCTTCAAGAAATATTCCCCATTATAACTATAACAAAAGCAATACAAGCAAGAAAAAAAAATGTGGGTAGCTTTCACCAAAACAAGTATCCACTTGCTATATACAAAAGCACTCTTTGAATGGAGGTTACTAAAGTGAAAAAGTCTTTAAAGTTTGAAATATCCAGCGCTACAATGAGTGACTTTATTCAAAATTTAATGTTCCTTTCTTCAAAAAGTAGGCATGGCATTTGCATCATTGGCATTTTCAATTAAAGACCAACCGCAAAGCACTTCCAAACATGTTTCCAAATCCTACCCTTTGTTTTCTTCTAAAACATTCCAATAATCTGTTGTTGAATCTCTCCTCAAAAACCCAGCTTGACTAATTTTTGTTCTACATTGATATTGAGCATGACAATAACCTTGAAAGATGGAATAGACCTGGAGGAGCTCCTTATAGCTAGTAGCACTTCATCCCCTATTTCCACCCATGGTCGTGCACATCCAGTATTTCCACGTCGTAAAAATCGTTCGAGAAATGGTATCGTTTTTTTCATATATCACCTTGTTTTGAATGATTGCACATTGGTAGAAAGAAGCACTTGTGTAGTATGGCATATGTTGGTAAAAGACACTTCTTTTTGCGAGCAAAATCCACATCACTAATCACTTTCATTCCACTGACCTTACCAAGCTGAAGAGCATCTATTCCATGGCCTATATTTATAAACTCCCCAATCAAGAACAATTCAATGCCTCTATTGCAAAAAAGAACAATTCAGTGCCTCTATTGTGTTCATGCGACAAGAAACCTGTAATCTTGCATACATCCCTTGCTTTATTTTTATGCCCTTAATTGGTATTGGTGCTTAAATTGATCACCACATTGTGTTTCTCTTCATATCGCTTCATCGTATATGTATACCTTTGAGTAAGAAAATCCCTCTAGGTGAATACATTTTTGGCCCCGATAGCTCTTCAAAGAAATGATCTCCCTGGCTTTCAGAGCCCTTTTTGTCACTTTCAAACCATGTAGAACAATTCTCTTTCTCTAAATCATGCTCAAGCAATGACATGGGCTAAGCCTTTGAGCGGTGAGCACTCTTATACAATTGTATTGCTTGACCTTCAGAGGATGCAACTCTTAAGCACAACATATACCATCTCCCACATGTTCTTATTTCCATGCGAACCTTGGAAAAACCTTGTGGAAATAAAAGAGTCTCATGTATATCCTCTCCAAAGGTGACAATCCATCCTTCTCGGTCTCTAATTGTTGCAAGGTTCGTGATAAAAGCACTCAATTGTGATAATGAGTGTATGTTAATTCATTGAGCCTATTATGTTTTGGAATCTCTATGACCCCATGCTTGCCCTTCATGTCTCTTCCATGACCCTTTAGGAACTTAAATGTATTCAATCAAGGTATTCAATAAAGAATTAAACATAAAATACTTAAAGCACAAAATTACAATGCATTTTGTGGAGGTGGAATTCAACAGCACTTCCAAATTTCTTATAAGATCTCAATTCAATAACAACTGCCAATTTGTACCTCTCTCTCTCTCTCTCTCTCTCTCTCTCTCTCTCTCTCTCTCTCTCTCTCTAGGTTTTCGCTTAGCAGCTTTGCTAGTCGCAAGCCTGTCTCCATGCGCAAGCATCCTACTCTTGATCGGCTATGCCCCTTGCTCCAATAAGTCTTCATGCGGCAGTAGTAGCGCTTGCAACGCTTGAGATGGGCAGTTTGACAAACCCAAAAATTCTGGACAGCTCTCTCAAAGCCTTGGGCATCTCACGCAAATAGAGAGGCTAAGAGCCAATTCACCTAGGAGACAAGTTGCGAACATGTTGCCAACCAACAGCTTGGAGTTTTCTTGTTCACATGAGGGTCGGATGCCGTTTCTTGTTTTCTTGGTTCTCTACAAAATCGTGAACTAAAAAAACCTTTTTCCTACCTGGCAATTGTCATTTTCTTGGGTTTTCTCTGGTTGCAGCCTTGCTCCACCCCGATGGGCATGAGCACACTCACAACTTGTGTGCAACACTTTATGGAATTTTCCACATGGGAACACGCAAGCTTCACAACTTGTTGCGAACAAGTTGCAAACCATTCCTCCACGGGAACTAGCTCTAAGGCTCAACTTGCCAACCTTGAAAGAGATGTGTAGCGGGGTGCCAATTGGAGGGCGTGCAGTTGAGCTGCCATGTGGGTTTGGAATCACTAATGTTGCAGGATATATTACATATCTATCGCCACTTTTTATTGTTGTAGGCCCTTATACTTTTCAAAAGGGAAAATTACCAAGATACCCCTCCCAAAGTACCCTTGTATCTATTTTTGTTGGATTGTTCAAGATTTTCTAATCTATATTTCTTTTTGAAAATTGAGATCCGTTTTTGAGTGCTTAGAACTAAATTTGTCGCTAGTTATCTCGCAATAAAAGGCAATTATGTCTAAAAATAATGAAGCAATTCATATCCAAAACCTTTGCAACGAACTCAAATTATATTGTTAGCGTCTTATATTGATAGACACATATTCTTATGAAAAGCTCCAACGTTTTTTGTTTTGGGAAATATTTAATCTCACAACCAGGGGTATTTTGGGAATTTTGGAAAATTTGAAGGGCCTTTTGAGAATTATGACAAAATATTGGGGGTATTTTGGAATTTTTTGAAATTTGATGGGTATTTTGGGAATTTCACAAATTAGAGGGGTATTCTTGTAATTTTCCCTTTTAAAAACCCACCAATATATATCATGCGCAATAGCACCGAGTGCTACTTATACAAACCAGCAGTTTCCTTATGCATTGGAGGACACAGCTCGTGGTAGGTCCCCCCACTCCCCTCTTGATATAATCATCACACGACCATGCGAATCTACTTTCAGTCGGCCCAACACAAATACTGCGCACGCTTGGTGTAGATGGCTCAGATAGTCTCACTAGGTGGGAACCGGCTTCTGTGAGATGAACATTGGATCAGTTAGTAATTACCACGGCAGTTACCACAGTAATTCCCAAGGCATATAAATAGGATCCATCACATTGTAATCGGGTTGGCATTAATCGGGTGGCATTTGCGGCTGTACATCTACTTAACTTTTGATTCATAATCCTTAACTCCTGAGTTGTTCTTGAGCTACATCATCTTTATTTGTAATCTTTCATCTGTAATCCTAAATACAACAGTACATTATACTCCAGTCATACATACTTTGTAGTCATTCTCCCTGAGTCTGAATCTGAATCTGAATCTGAACATCATTCTCAGTACTTTAGTTTGTTTCTCATTTCAGTAGATGTATTCCAGTTCAGTTTCTATTTCCTTGTCCAGTCTATTGTTTGAACTAACACATCACCAATAGCTGTAAGCTTCTAACACTGGAATCATCTATCTAAAGAGATCAGATCCAATTCCATTTTGGTGATCACGGTGGCTGACTGATGAGGCGCAGGACTCACAGCATTCTAGTCAGTCCAGACGCAGAAGGGCAGAAAGGGAAGCACGCAAGGCTAAAAGTTCTCGGTCCAGGCAGGGGGACGAGGGTGCAAGGCAATAAAGGAAGTAGCCATACTTCCAATAGGCAGGCCAGGGAGGACACAGAAATTGAGACAAAGGCAGATATTAATTGGGATGCAGATACAGACAATTGTAAGAAAACTCCAAAGAAGCGTCCAGACTCTAAGATGAGAAGAGGAAGGACCAACTGTGATCGGCATTATTACACATCCTCATTGAAAATCTCTTTTCCAGTGTTCAAAGGGGGCAAGAAGGATGATCCGGATGTTCACATCCAAGCTTTTGAGCAGTATGCAAAGTTGAAAAATATTGATGAGGATGATTGGGGGAAATACTTTCCGCAAACGCTAAAGGAGGCAGTGAGGAAGTGGTGCTATCATTATCCGGCTTGCCAACTCAGATCCTATATTAAACTACTGAAAGCCTTCAGACTGGAATATTTTGACAATAGAGGTGATGAGGATATTCTTTGTGAACTGGATAAGATTAAGCAGAGCAAATTGTCAGTCCGAAGCTATGTTGAGAAAATCAAGGAGCTGACAAGGCAGTTGCAGGAACCACCATCAAAAAAGCGACTGCGAGCATGGTTCTTGAATGGTTTTCACAGCAAGAATCTTAGGGAGCAAGAGGTACCATCACCGACGAAGAAATTCAATGATTTGGTACAGCGAGCCCTGAAGCTGGAACAACAAGCTAAGAAAGAAAAGGATCATAAGAAGAGGAGGTCTAGTAGTAGCAGTCCTTCTACCGATGACTCTGATTCAAGTGGAGTTTCCATTAGTTCTGAGAGTAGCTCCGATGAGACAACCAAGGATAAGCCTAAAAAGGGGTCTTGGGCTAGGAAGATTGAAGAGATGGCTCGACAAATTGCTGAGATTAGCCAGACCAGACAACCGGGCACAAGAATAGACAATCGGGGAGAAGAATGGAGACTTGGTGTTCAAAATGTAAATCTAAGGACCATACTTTCCAATGAGTGCCCATAATGTACTTATTGTAAATCCTATGGCCATTTATGGAATAACTGTGGCATTAGGATTCATCATTTCAAAAAGGGCAAATACTTGTCAGTGGTGGCATTTACCAATGCCGAACCAGTAAGAGTAGAAACTGCCAAAACTTCTCAGGAGGAGAAACCAGGTACCAGTGGTACTGGTCCAGGGCGCGGCAGATACCAAGAAGGTACTGGCCGGGGCCGGGGGCGTGGTAAGTTCCAGATCCGAAGTCTGAATTGCTATACTTGTGGAAATTATGGGCATTTCGTGGCTCAATGTTTAGAAACACCTGGGACTACGGCTACTGAGGCAAAGGTACCAGAGCCAGTTCCAGTACGAGCAGTTACACGAAGCAAAGGAGTAGTGATTGAGGAAATCTTAGGGATTCCAAAAAACCAGTCACTACTGAAATCAGCAAATGGGCTTAACAGAGAGAGGTATGGAAGGCCAAGGGAAAAGAGAAGGTGGTTGATGAATGGCAGGAGCAGAGAGAAATAGCGACAAAAATCACAGAGGATTTAGCCAAGAAGCTGCCAGCGCAGACAGAGAGTTGTGAAGCATGGATCATTCAAAAGATACCAACCCAATCTACTAAGACAGATCAGTCAAAGCCCGGCATACCTGAGACCATGTTGGCTGCAGTACAAGGGATGATTGAAGAGTTGGGAGCTGATAGAGGAGCTGACAGCACTAAAATGAAGGAATGGCATTGTAAAGATATTACCAGTTCTCAAGTTTCGACAACTCTGATCATGAGAAAGAGGAAATTCATGTAAAAATCTGTGACAGAATCCAAAAACTCACTGTGGAGTTGGAAGACATTAGAAGAACTTTTCCTGAAGCAGCGAAATTCATCAGACGGTGAAGGAAGGCTAAGGCGGAGGCCAGGGCAGTTGACTTGACGGCTGTCAGAGATAATGAAGTGCCACTAATTCAAGTAGATTACAAAGTTTGCAAACAATGGGAACCACTTCCGAGTGTCATTCTGGATGGAGGAGCAAGAGTAAACATCATGGGAGTACATCTTCAGCAGAGGATGGGCATCGCAAACTTGAAGCCAACACCTTTCAAAGTGCGGATGGCAGATCATCGAGTAGTGCAAGCTACTGGTATGATAAAAAATATGCCGATACGAGTGGGCAAGGAGAAGTTCAAGACTAGTTTTCTAGTTCTCATGTGCAAGGAGCATATGGAATGCTACTAGGGCACCCATGGTTTGTAAAGAATGAGGATGCAAGAGAGCTACACAAGACAACCACAAAGCACACAAAGATGGAAAGCTTCTTCTTCTTCTCACAGAAAAGAGAGTACAAAATGACTAAGTGCTAAAACTGAAAAGTAGCACATACGTACATGCGGTCACTAAGTGTGAACTCACTAGAAGCGTACTAGGCTGGCACTATAAGTGTAGTCCAGCTGTAAAATCACTGGCAGATATCCTCCATGTCGGTCACCTAACGCGCCAGTGAGTAAATGTCGTAAGCGGCCAAGACCCGTAGTGGATGCCAGCTCAAGATGTAGAGCTCAACATCTCAACACTCCCCCTCGAGCTATGCATGTCGCAGAGTCCAAGCATAGTCCGAAAACGTTAAAGCTTCTCAGCTCCGAGGGCCTTGGTAAAGATATCCGCTATCTGCTCCTCTGTGCTGACGTAGACCAAGTCGATGTCGCCCGCCAACACTCGCTCTCGAACATAGTGTTAATGGACCTCTATGTGCTTGGTCTTAGCATGGAACACTGGGTTCCTAGCCAACTGCATGCTGCTAAGGTTGTCACAATGGATGACAATCTGCTGGTCCACCTGCACTCCCAAGTCCTCAAGTAATGTGCGTAGCCAAGCTACCTCGCACGCCGCAACTGTTGCACCTCTGTACTCGGCCTCTGTGCTCGATAAAGCAACCGTAGGCTGCTTTTTGCTGCTCCAAGTAACAGCAACACTCCCAAAAGAGAACATGAAGCCACTTGTAGATCTCCTATCAACAATGCTACGTGCCCAATCTGCATTTGTATGCCCATACAATGCTAATGGCGCATCTGCTACATAGAACAATGCGTAGTCAAGAGTCCCTTGCACATACCGAAGTGTGCGTTGTACTCCATCCAAATGTGGCTTCCTCGGAAGCTGCATGAACTGAATCTCCAAGCCTACTATGTAGCTCAAGTCTGGCCTCGTGATAGTCAAGTAGATTAGACTACCCACAATCTTCCTGTACATCTTGACATCCTCAACAACATCACCCTTCTCTGCACTCAGCTTTGCATTCACATCCAAGGGAATAGAAATTGGCTTACAATCAGCCATACCATACTTTGACAACATTTCCAAAGCATAATGTCTCTCTGACAGCCATACACCCTCTGGAGTCCTGATCACCTCAATGCCAAGAAAGTAGCGCAACTCGCCCAAATCTTTCATTTCAAACTCCTGTTTGAGAAGACCCTTCACATGGTCAATCTCCATACCATTGTCACCCACAATAATAAGGTCATCTACATATATGGTAATGACCACAATTCCCACATCACTCTCACGTACATAGAGTGAATGATCAGCATGAGCTCTCCTAAAACCAATACTGACAAGATACGTGGCAATCATGTCATACCATGCTCTAGAGCCCTGCTTCAAACCATACAAAGCTTTGAGAAGCCTGCATACATAATCTAGGTAACCTGGATCGACATAACCAGGTGGCTGATCCATATACACTTCCTCTTGCAAATCACCATTCAAGAAGGCATTCTTTACATCCATTTGATGCATAATCCATCCTCTAGATGTAGCCACTGCTATGACATCTCTCACAGTTGTCATCTTTGCCACTGGACAAAGGCCTCCTCATAGTCTATGCCATACGTCTGTGCATAACCCTTTGCGACCATCCTTGCCTTGTGACGCTCAATGTTACCATCAGCCTTATGCTTGGCTTTATACACCCATTTACAGCCAATAGCCTTCTTGCCACTTGGCAATGGCACCAACTCCCATGTGTCATTTGCTTCCAATGCAGCCATCTCTTCATTCATTGCATCATCCCAATGCACATTTCCAACTGCATCCTCAAAACATGTGGGCTCCACATCCTATATCACCTTAGCCATGTAGGCTTGGTGATGCGCTAGATACCCATCATAAGTCAATTTCTGAACTGGATTTCTGACTCTGTTAGATCTGCGCGGTCCTGGGTCACTCCTTTTCCCTCTAGCATCTTCTTGTACTTTCCTTACACCAGGTGTCCTGACAACCGGAATTCCAAATTCCTCATCAAGACTTTGTTCAGAAGCATATGAATCCATGTCTACATGTGAAAAACCTGATGATGCATCAGCCATAAAGGGAGGTTCATCAACCTTTTCCTTTCCTTTTCGTGATACATTCCCTGTACCTACTGGTGGAGTAACCTACGTACGTAGTCTACCATTCCATGGCTTCTCAACAGAGCCACGAGAAGAGGACTCTTGTGGTCCACTCAAAACCTATGACTGTGGCCTCACATTTTAAAGAACCACATCATCTTTTACATCAGCCCCAATAGTGCCATGTGCATTATTGTACCAGTTGCTCATCTAATCAAAGACTACATCTCTGCTCACTCGTAATTCTCGTGTAGTAGGATTTAAGCACCTGTACCCCTTTTGTTCAAGGAAATATCCCACAAGAATACATTTCTCTGCTTTAGGATCCAATTTCCTACGCAACTCATCTGGTACATGCACGTAAGCTATGCAACCAAACACTTTCAAGTGTGCCAAATCAGGCTTTGTACCTGTAAACTTTTCCTCAGGCGTTACATCATGCACCGCAGCTGTAGGTTTCCTGTTCATAATGTACACATCTGTAGTTATAGCTTCAGCCCAGAAATGATGAGGCATGTTCTTCTCATTCATCAATGCACGTGCAACCTCTGCAATGTGCCTGTTTTTCTTTTCTGTGACCCCATTCTGCTGTGGAGTATATCTGCATGTAAACTGCCTGCGTATACCATGCTTTCGCAGAAAATCTAAAAAATCGTTGGAGAAGTACTCTCCCCCTCCATTTGACCTCAATGTCTTGATTTGCATATATGTCTCCTTCTCAATCATGACTTTGAAGTCTTGAAAGTGACCAAACACTTCACTTTTGTTACGCATGAAGTAGACCCATACTTTCCTTGTATGGTCATCAATGAAAGAGACATAATACTTGCAACCATGTATACTTACAGTATCGGTTGGACCCCAAACATCTGTGTGCACCACCTCAAGTGGCTTTTTACATACATTGCGCTTATGTGGGAATGAGCCCTTTGACTGTTTTCCAAACTGGCATGCTGCACACACTTTATGCATACCATCCACCTTGAATTTGGGAAAACCTTTTACAATCTATTTTGATTGCATGCTGCGCAATCTCTGCTCATTGACATGGCCAATGCGTTTGTGCCAAATGTCAACATCAGCCACAACACCTGTGCCCTGTGCAAATAATGAAGCTTTTACCTCAGGCATGTCTACATTCAGCGTAAACATTCTGCCAACACATTTTCCCTCTGTGATCAGCTTACAGCCATTCTGGAAATCTTCTACATAGCAGCCATTTGGATTGAAGCGAGCCTGCAAACCCTACTCAACCATTTGTCCAACAGAAACAAGATTCTTTGTAATGTTTGGGACATGAAGTACATCTGCTAAGTACTTTGATTTCCCACTCTTCGTATTTAGAGGTATGTCCCCTACATGAGCAATGGGGTGAGCTGTGTCATCTCCTGTCTACACATAGCCTGACACATCTGGTTTGCGCATATCTCTAAACCACTCTCCACGAGACGTCATGTGATTAGAGGCACCTGAATCCACATACCAAACATCATCTTGGGTGGAATTCTCTGCAGTCATTGTATTCATTACATGCTGCATAACAAACATGCGCTCATTTTTGATGTCATCTGCATCTCTGCTAGTAGATGCATAGTTTCCCTGTTCTCTCTTTCCACTTGCTTTTCCCATTGGACAGTCACGTGACATGTGACCTCTTTCACCACAAGTCCAACATTCTTTGCTATCTGCAGTATGTTGCTGCCTGCTTGATCTTGCACCACGACCTCTTTGACTCCCCCTGCCTTGAGACTGGTTTCCCCTGCCACCTATATTGTTTTGATTTGATTGAACTTCTTGAAATTGACCCCTGCAACCTCTTGGGCCTCGACCACGACCGCTACCTCTATCTCTGTTGGAGTTAGAATAGAAGTCCTATTCGGAATTATGTATGCCATGAGAAGAAGATGTGTCAAGGTTCTTCTCATCAAGAATAAGCATAGAAATCAAATCTTGGAACACGGGGATGTCGTCTCTTGTATTCATGGAAGACCTAAAATGTACATACTCATCTCCTAGACCATCCAAGCATGCACTGACAATGTCATCGTCTTCCACTGAGACTTTAATAGATCCAAGAGCCTCAATGATACTCTTGATCTTCAAAGCATAATCATTGATGGAGAGGTTGTTCCTCTTAACTTGATTTAGCTCCGACTTTAGTTGAAGCTTCCTGTCCTTGGTGTTCACCTCAAACACTCTGCCTAAGTTTTTCCATGCAATGGCGGGGGTTTCAGCATCCTGTAGATAGCCCATCATGCCATCTGTGATGCTCATAGAAATCCAATACATCACTTTGCTCTGGCCTTGCTGCCAGTCCCTCAAAGCTTTTCTTTGTTCTGCTGTAGCATTTGCCTCGGGAATCTCTGGTTCCTTTTCATTGTCTCCTTCTACATAGTCCCAATAACCTTTTCCTTTTAGGAAATTTGTTATTCTGAACTTCCATGCAGGGTAGTTATTTTTCTCAAGCTTCTCAGTGAAAATCTGACTGAAATCGTCAGACATCTTGAAGCACTAAGACAAAATAGCTGCAATCTGCAAAAACCTGCAAAGCTGTTGAACCTGCTATCGTGGTATCTGTAACCCTTTCTACACTCAACGAGTGTCCACAATCAAGCGTACATACAACCATTGTACTTGTACAGTAAATCTCTGTGTACTACACTTTTGGAGACCTGTTCAGAAACTTGTACGAAAAATCTGGTCGTGGATTGCAAACGAAGGTATTGTGATGCTCTTGCTCTCTTAGCCTCTCTTGCCTGCACCAGGCTCTGATACCATGTAAAGAATGAGGATGCAAGAGAGCTACACAAGACAACCACAAAGCACACAGAGATGGAAAGCTTCTTCTTCTTCTCACAGAAAAGAGAGTATAAAATGACTAAGTGCTAAAACTAAAAAGTAGCACATATGTACATGTCGTCACTAAGTGTGAACTCGCTAGAAGCGTACTAGGCTGGCACTATAAGAGTAGTCCAGCTGTAGAATCACTGGTAGAGATCCTCTGTGTCGGTCACCTAACGCGCTAGTGAGTAAATGCCGTAAGCGGCCAAGACCCGTAGTGGATGCCAGCTCAAGATGTAGAGCTCGACATCTCAACATGGTTGCGAACGGCAAAGACAATTCACGACTATGCTAATCAAACTCTAACTCTACAAGGGGCCAGTGGGAGAATCCAGATTCAGACAAACAACACTAGAAGATGGAAAGAGGATCTGAGACCTAAAGAACTATGCCAGAAGTATAAGATCAAGAAGACTGAAAGGATGTTAGCATCTCTAAATGTTTTTCCCTTAGCAGAAATTGATCTTAATGCAGTTCTGCTGAACAAGGAGCAGACTGACAAACAGAAGAAGCGGTTTCCAAACCAGTTTGTTGAACTCAATTCAGGAGAACGTTCAGTTCAGTTAACTGGAAGTCCGGAAGGATCCAGTGAATGCACCACGCCAAATGAGCCAGCACATTCTGGGGACACGGCAAATCAGAACAGAGATTTGGAAATCAAAGGGCCATCTTGGGATTACGCCAAAGAGTCAAAGAAGAGAAAGGTAGCGAACCTAACTGGTTACTCCCAGATGACCAAGAGATCGAGGAATGGAATATAGGCTCTGAAGACAACCCTCGAATGATCAAAGTTAACAAACACCTCAACCCTACAATGAAGGAGAAAGCACGCAGAATGTTCCAGCATTACAAAGATATCTTTCCTGGGAACACACTGATCTGAAAGGTGTGGATCTAGAGGTCTGCCAGCACAGGAGACCACTGAAGCCAGATGCCAGGACAGTAAGACTGCAGCGGTACCGAATGAATCCCAATTATGCTAAGAAGGCAAGTAAGAGATTGACAACCTTCTCAAAGTGCTATCAGCTGTCAGCTCCTCTATCAACTCCCAACTCTTCAATCATTGTTTCCCATTGTAGTGCTGTCATCACTGAAGTAGCTAGTAGTGATTGGCTGTTTCCCATTGTAGTTGTTCCCAAGAAGAATGGGAAGGTGAGAGTATGTGTGGATTATAGGAATCTCAATGCTCAAACCATAAAGGATCCATTTCCATACCCTTCACATATATGTTGCTTCATGATATTGCAAGGTATGAGATGTACAGTTTTATGGATGGATATAGTTGCTACAACCAATTACAAATTTCTCCTGAGGATCGGGGAAAGACCACTTTCATTATAGAGTGGGGAGCATTTATGTATCTGGCAATGCCATTTGGACTATGCAATGCACCGCCACTTTCCAGAGGTGTATGATGGAGATATTCAATGAGTTTCTTTATCAGTTCCTCGCCATATTCATGGACAATTTCATTGTATATTCAGTTGAGAAACAGCATTTACTATTCTTGGAAATGGTTTTTAAGCGATGTCAAGAGAAGCGGATTTGCCTGAATCCATTCAAATCTGTTTTCCTAATCTCGAAAGGCCAGCTACTGGGACATGTAGTATCCCGCTATGGAATAGATATGGCCAATGACAAGATCTAGTGTGTTCAGCAGGCCAAGGCGCCCAGAAATGCATCTGAGTCAAGTTATTTCTTGGGATATATTAACTTTTACAGAATATTTGTGCATAAATTTGCCTCCCAAGTGTTAGAAGCTGGACACACCCCACGGCATCTAACTACTCGGCGGACTATTATTTTTGTAATTATTTATTCATTGAAGAAAACCCGATTTTTCACCTTGTAAATATTGGGACTTACAGAAGTTTCCAGATAGTATCCCAGTTTTGATAGTTAGATTGAGTAGATGGTTGATTTTGGAACTTTAGGGTTTGAGAAGTTGTAGGGTATATATACCACTTTTTGACCTTAATGAAAAAAAACCTTTTGTCATTTTAAAACAAGTTTGAAGTCCCTGAGAGAGCGTATTGTGTACGAGAGAGAGTGTGTGAGCTTCATCTTGACGCTACGAGTGCTACGGTGGCCGGAATTGAGTGCGGAGAAGTGCAACGTGTTGCCCCCGACTAGAGCTATGCGTCGATACTAACATTGCACGCGTACGGTCCGGCTTTGTGAGCTCCCTCTACGAGCTTCATCGGTTGGTTGGGTGAGCATATGTAGTCCGATTTTGCATTGCAGCATATCCACACATTCACAATGAGTAGAACTACACATTAGGCACTTTAGATTTTGGAAACGAAGACCTGCAGATTTCGGCCAGACATCCTACGTGTTTCTTCATCGGGTGTTTTGGGTCGTGATTTTGGTTCATAGACCTTAGGGAGAGCGGCCTATTGGTGGTAGTAGGGTCTCCTTCAAGTTCTATGGTGTTTCGAGGTTGTTTGATGGGTGTTCGGCTCTAGAAAGCATTGTAGGAAGTTTCCTCTTTTGCACTCTTGAAGGTGGTGACTTAGACAATTGGTAGAGACCTCTGTAGGAATTGGTTAGGAGTCGGTCGAGTGTAGGTTGACACCTTATGCTTGCTTCCACGCGCCTGCGGGTCGAGCTTCGTCCTAAGCTGACATTACATGTTAGGTGAGTTCTCGTTGTGCTGACGTCCGTCACGGCGTATCCATCCAACATTGGCGCCGCTACCGGGGACGAAAACCTTAGGTAGGTGACCGAAACTAATCCTTGAGGATTGGGATTTTTGGCTTGCCAAGAGTCTCGCTTTACATTTAGATAGGATCAGAGGGTGGAGGATTCTCTAGGTCTTAGAGGGAGTCTAGGAAGCGTGTGTCTGGCCTAGATCCTTCGACTTAGGTAGAGGAGGTAGACTTAGGTAGTTTTAGGTAGTAGTCGAGTTCTAGAGTAGGAGTCGGAATGGTAGAAGCGGTGAGAGGAGATCTTGAGAGTCCGGAGAGGCCAAAAAGCAACCAAAAACACCATTTCTTCATGATAGGTAGGAGTAGAGTAAGTAAGACATCATGATTCAGGATCTAGAGCATTTCATGCATGTACACTTGCTTTGTAGAATCATTACAAGTTTGTAAAAGACGCAAAAAGACGCAAAAGTGTGGTTGAAAGCCTAATTGAAGTCCAAAAATTACTGTGAGTGTTTTTGATAGACCTACTGAGCATCAGGAGCATTCCTGTCAGAAAAAACTTTAATTTTAAGCCAAGAGACATCCTACGCGTAGGATGTCTACAGGCTAATCTGGGAGGAATTTTGGGATTTTGAGTTGACCAGTGTGTTCAAGAGGTAGGGGTTACCCTAATTTCAACTGGAAAGTGGAAATTTGGCCATATCTTGACAGGATAAGGCCAGGTAGACTAAACTTGCTCGACATCCTACCCAAATAGTGCCAAAACATTATTTTGAGACCAAAACCATAAGATGGCTGCATGGGCATGTCTTGCATGATATATTGTGTGACTGAAAGGGGTTTCACCTCATTTGGGTAAGAAAATTGGGTTCAAAGCGGACTTTAGCACTTTTGACTGAAAAAACAAAAACAGCTGAAATTTGGGACTTTTGACATCCAAATCAAAATCTAAGCATACCACTAGGTTACTGACTCAAGGGGAAGCTGTGGGACAAATCTGGGGTCAAACAGGCCAAAAAGACATCCTACGCGTAGGATGTCTTCTGAGTGATTTGGGACTCCAAACTGAATTCTGAGTATACCCAAGTGATCAGAAACTCAAGGGGAGCCTGGGCTTTGAGTTTGAAGCCATTCTGATGAAAAAGAAATCCTACGCGTAGGATGTCTAATGCAAGAAAATGAAGCCAGACTTTGACTTTGAGCATAGTAAGGTGTTATATAGCCTAAGGCAATCCTCCTAGTCAGTTTTGGTCCAATTTGGAGTTGATTAGAATGATCAATACCATCAACAGGCCGTCAGAACAAATTTCTGACTCATTGACCAGCTAATAGGAGTCCAAATCAAAAAGTAAAAGCAGTTGTAAGCTCAGCACAACAAGAGGAAACAACAGTGCAAAAATCCAGGCAAAACACAGCAAGAGACATCCTACGCGTAGGATGTCTATTGGGGCATACTGCAAAGAAAATTTGACCTGGCATAGACAGTGAGATTCCATTTTGCTTAAGGGTTCCAGAACTTCTTTCAGAAGTGAATTTGGACCTTGTTTGCCCATTTGACTAAGCAAAGACTGAATTCAGACTTTTTCGCGTAAATTGACCAACATCTGAGGGAAGTACTGTTTCAGATTAGCAAACCTAATCCAAAACATCAGCAGTGTATAAAATACAGTAGTGGTTGAGATTAACTCTCCAGTTATACCAATCATTACTAAGATAACCTCTAGCAGATAAATTCTTTGATTCAATTGCCGAAATCAAAACGCTTGTGTACAAGTATATTCAGCAACAAAGCAAGAAGTTGTGCAGAGACTGGCCCATTGCCAAGTGAGTGGTTGAAATTGTGATAAATTGCATTGATAAGTTTGATGAATTTAAGATCAGGAAGATACATTGTTAGAGACCAGAAAGTGGCAAGTGACCAAGGTAGCTTAGTGTCCACCGAAGAGAGTGTAACTCAGGCAAGGCTAGATCCACTAGCACCGATTATAGAGGAAGGTAGTGATACTGACACTTCGTCAGATAAATCTTTCTTCATGATGGGTAGTCAACAGCCAGGAGTTTTCACCTATGATGGACCTATGCGAGGAGGAAGCACCTCCCAAAATCCTTTGAATGATTCCAGGCTCACGGTGATCTTCTTAGAGGGAACTAACTCGACAGGAGCCCTAGTCTATTCTGACTATCGAGGCCGCAAGTGCATTTGTATTGAAGAGAGGCTAGCTCAAAGATTGGAGATAATCCGAGTGTATGATGATGGAGATAGATTCCGAGACGAAAAGGGGAACCACTATTTAATAGTTAGTAACCCTGAAGATTACAACAGATATGGAGATAACGTGGCGAAAGGGACAATGGTTTCAGAAACTCAAGAACCTCCACCAAACATTTATCGGCCTGGAGCTATTTTTATGTATGATAAGAAAACAACCAGGGTTCCAACTTATAACGAGAACGTGGGAATCTACAAGCATGAGAGTGAGGGTATTGTCTCTTACTTTCGCAGCAAAGAACCATATGTAAACGAACTAAGCAAAGACAAGGTTCTTTACTTATTCTCTTATGAAATTGCTACGGTGAAGGGCATAGTTTTTGTTGATCGATACGGGCGAGAATACCAACGTATTCTCCCAGACGAAGTAGAAAGAGCAACAGGTCCAGGAGCATCAGCATATGCCCCTGAGGAGTGCCAAGAGCAGCCCACACCCCAAGCAAGTCAACGAATCCTTTTTCCGACGAATATGACACTACCTCACATTCCACCCAACCGTAAGCATTCAACAACCAAGACCAGCCAGCAAACCAACCATCATTGCAGGCATGGCTTCGACAGAGTGCAACAATGGAACCAGACCGAAACCGAGATGGTTATCAAGCCGCACGAGGGCTCAGGGATTTTCAAGAACCACCACACTATTCAAGGTATCAAGCAGAGAGTAAGCCAAAGACACAAGGGTCGACAGAGCCTGGAGGACCACCCATAGAACGAGTTCGAAGAGAAGCACCATCTCTAGCGAGAACCGTTAGAAATTATGGCTTAAGAGCACCATTGGGAGAGGAACCCGCCTATTACAGAAGGCCTGAGGAGGTGTATCGACTTGGACGGGGCAATCCAATGATTAGATTTATAGACCATCGAAGAATTAGACCTTCTCAAGTGCAAAAATGGGTAAACAAGAAATACACAGGAAAAACATAGACCCAAGAGATCATGTAGCAGCCTTTGTGCATGTAATTAGAGCCGAAGAGGTGTTAGATTTTCAAACCCAACTCGCAGGGTTTAGACTAACCCTAGAGGATGATGCTGCAACTTGGTTTGACTCTGTGGAGCGTAGAGACTTTGAGTCGATGGAGGAAGTGTTTGACAAGTTTATTGAGGAATTATCTCAAAGGGGAATAGCTCATAATACCGTTTCACAAATCCATAAATTCAAACAGAAAGATGGAGAATCTGTACGAAAGGCATCCCTAAGACTAAAAAGATATGTTAAGTTCTGTCTTGTGGAAGAACTGCCAACTCAGTCCAGACTTATGCTGATATTCATCCAAGGACTAAGGAATGCACATCTCCAAAAAGACTTACATATGAAGAGGAGCACGACGTTGAATGAGTTGACCAAGGAGGCTTTGTACCTTGTGGACAATTGTGAAGTCTACAAAGAAGGGGAGTTCAAGGACCTTGATGACGATTCATCTTCACAGCAAAGTTGAAGCAAGTCTTCTAAGACAGCACTGAAAGGAGAAATAGCGGTAAACCAGGAGTAGCTCGTAGATGAAGTGCTAAAAAAGATCAACTTGTACGCCAAACCCCAGGCTAAATAGCCCAAGTGGTGTGCTATTGAACAAAAATGGACAAACCATGGGACTGAGGAATGTTATTATAACAAGGTATATGTGAGGGAGAGACCTTATGCTCCCCAAGCTCCAGTAGCTTCCCCTCAAGTTCCACCGATGCCCAGATATCAAGCAGGCAACTTACCAGGACCTGTAGGCGGAGAAAGACCACAACTGGTGTTGGGGCAACAACCACCCCTACCAAGATTACGAGCAGTTGGTATCAGATACACACCAACAGTAACTGAATCAGAAGAAAAGGCTTTGGTGCCTATGCATGCTTATTATGAAGATCCCAATGGATATGCGGCAAACCCTGTCTATTATCCACCGGAAGAACCCTCGACACCAGAACCATGGAGCATGATAGGGAATCAAGGACCACCAACTGCTGCACAGGCTGTAGGAGAAGGAAGATATAGCTTAGATGAGCGAACACTGATGTTCATAGCCAATGGAGGCATGGGCGGACAGAGACATGCTTACCAACAAAGAGGGGCTCAAGGAGCACCTCAACAACCCAAGGGACCCTGTTACAAGTGTGGAGGAGACCATTGGCTGAGAGACTATCCTCATGATGAAATCATTAGAGTCAATGCGTATTGCCCAGAATGTGGAATTACTCATTTGATTCTCGATTGCCCTAAAAACCCGAGCAAAGGAGCAAAAACCACATTGAACATGTTAGAAACAATACCTTCCAGTGGAGGATCGGAAAATGAAACAATCATACCTATTCAGGCGGTAACACGAGCCCAAGCCCAAAGAAGGACGAACGAACCCATAGTTGAAGAACCAAAAACCGATGCCCAAAGTTCAGAAACGAAAAATCAGAGAAGCACTTGGAAAGCTAGAAAGGCGCGTAGGAAAGACGGGAAAGAACGAGAGCAAACAGCCCTATCCGAGCAGTTGAAACATACAAAGAACAGATTGGAGCGGTTAGAGGATCTAGCTAGCTTAAGCTCACACACCATAGCAGCCATAGCACCCAAGGAACTAGCAGAAACCAAAAGTGCAGGATCAGGAGCATTAGGAAATTTCAGAGGTCATTTGGAGGGCCATATGAAGAGAGAGAAAAATAGAGCGCGTCCAATGAGCACGAAGGCTACGTTACGTAGGAAAGTACGTGGAAAGACTCAAAAAATAGGAAAATAGCATAAAACTTTCACGAATCTAGGATTGTAGCATCGTAATTTCCTTCCTTTTGCCGAGATTTTAGGTGCTTGCATGTGGTCCCACTTCTGATATTCTCTTATGGTCATTAACGTACTGGAGGGTGACCATTAAGCCCACACAAGATATTGGAATTCTAAAACACTTTCCCTCCATTAGAATGCTTTCAAAGTGAATCTCCCTCTACTAAAGCTTTTCTCTGAGAGCTATGGCTTCCACGTCTTCTCGCCCAAGAAGCTCCAGGTGTTTACTGTCTCTCACACCAACAACCAATAGCTGCACTTTGCCTAGAAGGCCAAGTAGTAGCATATCCTCAATTACAATATCAACTTCAATAAGTGCAGAGAACCAATGGGTTGGACAAAGGATAAACAAAGGTTCATGGGTCCTCATGCAACCAAGAAGACCCAAGAGGTCTAGTGGTATCAACGTTTACCGCTCAGCATGGAAGGCCAGAGTGTTGGATTTCAAAGTTGAAATCGGCAAAAGATCTGTAAAGGAAGTTCTTGTTCAGCATGTGTTTACCCATCCAGAGGTGATAGCAAACTATGGAAATGTATCAGATATACATCAACCACGTTGCAATTGTAAGTACTCTTGACATGTGAACTTACTGATACTCTCATTATAACTTTTCTTATATATTTTGCAATGTTTCTCCCGCTTGTTATGAGCAATGTCTCCATTCTTCACAGCTCAATTACATAAGATTTGTCATTTTTACTTATTGATACTCTTAGTTTAACTCTTCTTATATATATTGCAGATGTTTATCCCTCTTCTTATGAGCAATGGGATTCTGTGGAGTGCATAATAGGCCTCTTCCATGTTGTTCATGCCCACATTGGTTCTCTACAGTATTCAGGGAGGAGCAGCAAAAGACTACATGATGAGGGAATATTTTTTTATGACCACTTCTACCAACTCAGCGCAGGGAATAAGAATGGCATGTTGGTGAAAGTGCCTCTACCAACCGATTGGAACACTGTGGACTGGCCAGTTCTCGAGGAAACAATGGTGGAGGCAATGCGATGTAAGCTCTACAAGGATATACAAAGGTCTCTACGTAGCTCTATTCCCACCAAACTGGTTAGAATTGCAAACTTTTGTCCTGTTGCACTCTTCATAGAGTTGTTTCATAGCTGCAACATCCGTGTTACGAAAACTATGTTCATGTGCAAGTCATTTCAGCAGTCATCCTGTGACAAACTTCTTGACATAGGATGGTATGCAAAGGAAGAGATTGGTTTACGGTGCGAGGTCGCGCTTGATACTCTAGTTGTCAAGTACATGATTGCAAGCCAATCACTGTTACTCTCGTTTTGGTATATGCGATCACAAATGCTCAATGGTAAGTACATTCCTATGGACCAGGTTTCTGCAGGTTTGGAAGATAATCCTGCTGTGGATGTGGAAGTGATTGATAAAGAGCATGGCCTACTGTTGGTGGTTACAATAAGGGAGCTATGTAGTCTTCAGCATTTGCGGCATGACATAATTGAAGAGTCAATGGACAAGGACCTATCAGATTTTTCCTTTTTCCTAGCTGGCCGTAAGGTGATGCGACGAAGGGAAAAAGATATTTTGTGCAAAGAGTTGGATGGTCGGGTTGAAGTAGTGTCAATGTAACAGATATTCTTGTGAACCCAAGTGTATACAAATGACTTTCAATACATGAAGTTTATTGAGCTCATTTGTCAATTGTGCCCAGTGAAAAAGTGTGCTTGAAATACATTTCTTTACCATGTCAAATCTCTCTCTCTCTCTCTCTCTCTCTCTCTCTCTCTCTCTCTCTCTCTCTCTCTCTCTCTCAATGTTAGACAAGACAAAGACATGATAGAAGAGTCATCTTAATTCATTAGAAAGTACAAACTCGTCTGTGAACAATGGACTGAGATACAATTTCTGTAAGTATGGAATCAGAATGTCTTCAAGGTAAAAATCGAAGGAATGCCCCTCGAAAGAAGGTGGTGAGATAGTTGTTCCCGACGGATTAAATTCTCCCTTTTCAGGAGTATCATCAATCAGTAGTGTATTAGTTGCATCAAAGGGTACACCGATTTGGCTAAACGGTTTGTACAAAAGAGGTAAGTGTGGTTTTTTAGGGTGGTAGTGGCCCTCAACGGTAACACATTTTCTTTGATCATACAAAAAGGCAAAATCTGACGTGTGAGCGTCGCATACACTGCAAACTATTGTAACTAGTGGCGACAAGTTTTGCCTTTGCATTGAAGACCATATGGCAACTCTGAAGCGCGGAAGAAGAAACTGAATAAATTCCTTAGTTCCTGGACAAACCACGACTCGACAAGTTCCCATCCGAAACATTTGCAAATCCTCAAAGGGTTCTGTGTCACCGAGAGGCACCCGCATCAGCAGCAATCCATTGACGTCCAAGATAATCAACCTTTGTAAAATTTGACAAGTACATATAAGTAGTTAGAAGCTGAACATATTTTGCCATACTTGAATAGACATTACCGGAACAACCGTATCTACAGGTAGCAAGGGTCTATTCTGGGTCTCTGTAGTGTTGATGTCGTTGTTGCTCTCCTCTGCTTTAGCTTCATCATTCACATCTTCATAGTCATCATTCACATCTTCATCAGGGGTCTCCCCCATGGCTCTTTCTGCCTCATTCAAGTTTCCTCCAAGGTCTTTTCCTCTCCCTCGGTTGACCGGCTTGCCTCATACATCCTTGCCTGATCCATATCAGTTTGCTCATCCCTAGGCCTACTTTCCTCATCCATATCCTTTTGCTCATCTATAGGCCTGCTTTCCTCATCTTGGGTTTCAGCCATAGGCTCTTTTGGCTCCTCCATTGGCTGACTTGGCTCTTTCATTGTCTCCTCTGGTTGTACACTAACACCTTCCATATGCTCATTTGACCTTTCCTCATCCTCGGCTCTTTCATCTTCTGCTGATATGACCCCCTCGGCCCGTTGTGATTCCATTGTATCGGATGCAGGGGTTTGTCGTGGTGGCACGTCATGTATTGTTAGATCAATAGTGCGATCATCCAAGCCGCTATCTTCAAGCTCTCTGGGGTTAGACATAGTAAGCAGGTGTTGTATTAAACTTACACGGTATCTTTGCAAATAATCATATGTGTAGTTTTTTAAAGCACTCTGCAAAATTGAAAGACCACATGGTGAGAATTCTTTTATAAACTAAACCAAAACTAACTGAATGCATTGCCAAATGGTTACCTTAGTCATGAAAGGTTTTAATGCAAAGTAGCTTTGCAGGACATATTCTGCATGGAGAAGACATCTCCAGCCGCAAGAATTTCCATCGGTTTGATTTGGGACAGGTACATCTTTGATTGGGGCCTTGTATAGTTCATACCTTCCACATAGCTTACCATAGGCAAGCAACAAACTCTTTATACAACTGCACAAAGCAATGTCAAGATGTTAGCATGAGGCTTCAAAATTTACATGGATATCTATAAGAAACACTTTCTGATACAAAACACTTATAGCCTAATTTCAGGGTGGGTTCCTTTTATTGAATTGAACACCCACACTGCTGGTTGGTCAACATCAAGGCATATGAGACTCCAGTGATGGTTGTTCTCATAGTTCTTTTGTCTAATAATCACTGACATTTGTGGATCAAGAAGAAACACCTCTGTGTGGGTGTGCAGTGGGAGTTGACTTTCGATCAGGCTGCAGAGACTTTACCTGAGTTCGCAAACCTATTATCTAAGTTTTCAAAGCTAGCAAGATAGTAACACTTACTTAAGACAAGCATAGATAATTGTGTCTGAAATCTGAGCATCTGGATTCTGCAATAAATTAATGTCCACTTTTTCCAGAGCTAGATTTCTGGCTCTATCTACAAATGGTATCTCTGCAAGCAAACCATCCTTCATTGAAAGTAGAGTTTCTCGATTGCTTGCCTCTATAGACAGGGTCACATTGCATTCTGTTTGCCTCTGGGACTCCACTGCTACTTTTGCTTTCTCCTTAAGCTCTGCTTCCCTCATGTCCTCTGTTTGGCAAGCAATAGTCTCTGCCCTTGCCCTTGTATTCACATCATGTGTGACATCTACAACTGTGAGTTGTGGCACTAGCTCAGGGGGGTATAACAAAATTTCCCTCATTTTCTTATCCCTGCAGACATTGGGGACCAGTAGTTTGTCATACCTCCACCTTATTCTTTTCAGTGTCTCAGTATCTTTGTCCATTATAGTAACCATGTGGGCATGGGCTGCAACAATGGTCATGTCACTGAAGTACTCCAGTAGGAAGTCCTCTGCTGCTTCTTGTAGAGCCATTAATGCCACCAC